>NC_069500.1:708025649-708178149 GCF_027579735.1 Bombina bombina | reverse complement strand
GACGTTTTTGGCGCCCTTTTAGCTGTTTCCTGTTCCTGGATGTTGCAGCTCTGTTTCATAGCTCCTTAGAGGTGGTTCAGCGTTCTCTCCGGTGCGGCTGTATGGGGGTCCGGATCATTTTCTGACTTTGTTTCCGGCAGCAAGGAGGTCAGGTAGGCATCTCAGCAGAGCTTGCGGAGGTCTGGAGGTCGCCTGTTTTGTGGAGCTGTTGCTCTGTTTATTTTTGTGTCTTTGCATTCATTTTGTGAAAAATTGTTGCTGCAAGATATATTGTGCAGTTTATTTAAGGATTTTCTATTTTAAAAAAAAAAGTCTGTTTAAAATTTAAAGGGACAGTGACATGTTTTTGTTTCATTACAATTCTGATTTGAACTTAGAATTTTTAATTAAGGTTTTTTCCTTTAAAATAAGATAGACCAAGAGGCCCTGCAAGCTGTTGCTTGTTCTCTATGTTTAAATACTAATGTTGAGCCACCTATCCCTTTTTGTTCCTCTTGTATTGAGAGAACATTACATTACCGAGCCTTCATTGTCTAGGGCGGATGTTGTTCAGGAGTCTCCTGTTCAGACTAATCTGCAGCTTTCCCATTATACGTCCCAATCTTCTGCAGTGCCCTGTGTTTCGTCTCAGGTTGGTTTTTCCTTGCAGGATATGGCTACCCATATATCCTTTGCAGTATCTGAGGCTTTGTCTGCTTTTCCTATGTTACAAGGGAAGAGGAAGTATAAGGTTTCTTATTCTGTTGCAATTGTCTAGTGTTTCTTCTCATAAGTCTGAGGAGGAAGATACTTCAGTAGCATCTGAGGGTGAGATCTCGGATTCTGATAGTGTAAATCCTTCTGAACTTGAGGTTGTTTCCTTTAGGTTTAAGCTGGAGCACCTCCGTTTGTTACTCATGGAAGTTTTGGCTACCTTGGATGACTCTGAGGCGTCAGTCATGGTTATTCCTAAGAAATCTTTTAAACTTAATAAGTTTTTTTTGTTGTCACTTCCTCGGTGGAAGTTTTTCCTATACCAGACCGTGTTTCAGATATTATTGCACGAGAATGGGAGAAGCCTGGGATTCCTTTTTCCCCTTCTCCAATTTTTAGGAAGATGTTTCCTATTGCTGATTCTATTAAGGAATCTTGGCAGATGGTTCCTAAGGTGGAGGGAGCAGTTTCCAAGAGGACCACTATTCCTATTGAGGACAGCTGTTCCTTTAAAGATCCTATGGAAAAGAAGTTGGAAGCTTTGCTTAAAGATTTATGTTAATCAGGGGTATCAATGGCAACCGGCTGCATGTGTTTCTACGGTTACTAGTGTGACGGCATATTGGTTTGATGCATTGTCTGATTCTATTCAGCAAGATACTCCTCTTGAAGAAATTTAAAGATAGAATAAAGGCTTTGAAGTTGGCTAATTCCTTTATTGCAGATACTTGTCTACAGGTGAGAGCTAAAATTTCTGGTTTTGCCATTTTAGCTCGCAGAACTTTATGGTTAAAATCCTGGGCTGCGGATGTGTCCCCTAAATCTAAGCTTTTGTCTATTTCTTACAAGGGTAAGACCTTGTTTGGGCCAGGTTTGGCTGAGATTATTTCTGATTTTACAGGTGGGAAGGGGCATTCTCTTCCTCAGGATAAAAGAAATAAATAGAAGGGTCAAATCAGTCTTGGAATAAGGGGAAGCAGTGAAGAAAGCCGGTTGCTGACTCAAAATCAGCATGAAGGGTTTGCCCCTGATCTGGGAATGGATCTTGTGGGGGGCAGACTCTTTCTTCGCTTAAGCTTGGGTTCAAGATGTTCAGGATCCCTGGGTGGTAGATATCGTGTCCTAGAGTTACAAACTGGAGTTCAAGAATTTTCCTCCCAGAGGCAGGTTTTTTCTTCTCCAGGTTATATGTAAACCAGATAAAAGGAGAGCCGTTCTTACGTTGTGTTCAGAATCTTTCCGACATGGGAGTGATAGTTTCAGTTCCGGTTCAGGAACAGGGTCTGGGTTTTTATTCCAATCTCTTCATCATGCTCAAAAGGAGGGAACTTTCAGACCTATTTTAGATCTGAAGAATGTAAACAAGTTTCTCAGAGTTCAGTCTTTCAAGATGGAAACTATTAGTTCCATTCTTCCTTTGGTTCAGGAAGGTCCGTTCATGACCACAGTGGATCTAAAGGATGCGTATCTGCATATTCCCATTCTCGGGGATCATCACAGGTTCCTAAAATTTGCATTTCTAGACAAACATTTTAAGTTTGTAGCTCTTCCTTTTGGTCTGGCAACAGCTCCCAGAATTTTTTCAAAGGTCCTGGGAGCATTGTTGGCGGTGCTTCGATTGAAGGGTGTTGCAGTGGCTACTTATCTGGACGACATTCTAGTTCAGGCTCTCTTTTCAACTAGCAAGTTCCCACAGAGTTTTTGTTGTCTTTTCTGTGCTCCCACGGTTGGAAGGTGAATTTAGGAAAAAGTTCCTTAAGAAGAGTGGTATTTTTGGGGACCATTATAGATTCTCTAGAGATGAACATTTTTCTGACAGAAGCAAGAAAGTCAAAGATTTTCAATACGTGTCTTGCTCTTCAGTCCCTTCCTCTGCCGTCAGTGGCTCAATGCATGGAGATTATTGGTCTGATGGTTTCAGTCATGGACATCAGTTTGTTTGGTTCCATCTCAGACCTCTACAGTTATGCTTGATCAGGCAGTAGAACATGGATTATGCAGATCTATCTTCAAAGATTGTTCTAGATCAGATGTCCAGAGATTCTCTTTCATGGTGGTTGTCTCAGGATCTTCTTTCTCAGGGAACTTGCTTTCGCAGACCTGCCTGGGTGATTGTAACCACGGATGCCAGTTTGCTGGGCTGGGGTGCTGTCTGGGGTTCATTAAGGGCTCAGGGTCTATGGACTCGGGAGGTGTCGGTTCTTCCAATAAATGTTTTGAAACTGAGAGCAATTTTCAGTGCTCTTCTAGCCTGGCCTCAGCTAGCTTCAACCCAGTTTATCAGGTTTCAGTCAGACAACATAACGTCAGTGGCTTACATCAATCATCAGGGAGGAACTCTGAGTTCCTTGGCCATGACAGAGGTAGCCAAGATTATTCAGTGGGCAGAGATTCACAACTGTTGTCTGTCTTATCTATATTCCAGGGGTGGACAATTAGGAAGTGGATTTTCTGAGCAGGCAGACGTTTCATCCGGGAAAGTGGCAACTTCATCCAGAGGTATTTTCCAGCTTGATTCTCAGGTCAAAGGATCCTCAAAGGATCCTCAGGCTGTTCTGATAGATGCCCTGGCAGTTCCTTGGACTTTCAGTCTGGCATATGTTTTCCCTCCGTTTGCTCTTCTTCCTCGGATTATTGCTCGGGTCAAACAAGAGAGGGCATCAGTGATTCTCATTGCTCCGGCGTGGCCTCGCAGAATCTGGTTTGCAGATCTGGTTGAGATGTCTTCACTTCCACCTTGGCATCTTCCATTAAGGAAGGACCTTCGTCTTCTGCAGTGTCCCTGCCATCATCCAAATCTCGTTTCTCTGAAGCTGACTGCTTGGAGATTTAGCGCTTGATTCTTTCTAAGCTTGGCTTTTCTGAGTCAGTTATTGAGACTATGATTCAGGCTCGTAAGCCTGTGACTAGGAAGATTTTATTATAAGATTTGGAGTAAATATTTGTATTGGTGTGAATCCAAAGGCTACTCGTGGAGTAGTTAGGATTCCTAGGATTTTGTCTTTTCTCCAGGAGGGTTTGGAGAGAGGTTTATCTGCTAGTACCCTGAAGGGTCAAATTTCTGCTTTATCTATTTTATTGCACAAGCGCCTGGCGAATGTGCCAGATGTTCATTCTTTTTGTCAGGCCTTGGTTAGAATTCGGCCTGTGTTTAAGTCTACTACTCCACCTTGGAGTCTTAATTTGGTTCTTAGAGTCCTTCAACAGGCTCCGTTTGAACCTATGCATTCTTTGGATATTAAGATGTTTTCTTGGAAGGTTTTGTTTCTGGTGGCCATTTCTTTGGCTCAAAGAGTTTCAGAGCTTTCACCCTTACAGTATGAATTGCCTTTTCTTATTTTTTTTTTTTACTCTGATAAGGTAGTTCTGCGTACAGCCTTGGGTTTTCTTCCCAAGGTTGTTTCTGATAAACAAGATATTGTTCCTTTGTGTCCTAATCCTCCTCATAAGGAGCGTTTGCACAACCTGGATGTGGTTCATGCATTTAAATATTTGCAGGTGACTAAGGATTTTCGCCAGTCTTTGTTGTCTTTTCTGAGAAGCCTAAAGGTAAGAAAGCTACAGCTACTTCTCTTTCTTGTTGATTGAGTGTTATTCGCTTGGCATATGAGACTGCTGGTCAGCAGCCTCCTGAGAGAATCACGGCTCATTCCACGAGGGCTGTTTCATCTTCTTGGGCTTTCAAAAATGGAGCTTCTGTAGATCAGCTTTGCAAGGCTGCGACTTGGTCATCTTGGCATACTTTTTCTAAATTTTACAAATTTGATACTTTTGCTTCAGCAGAGGCTTCTTTTGGGAGGTTCTTCAAGCAGTGGTGCCTTCAGTTTAGGTTAACTGTCTTGTCCCTCCCTTATCATCCGTGTCCTCTAGCTTGGGTATTGGTTCCCAACAAAAATTAAAATGATCCGTGGACTCACCGTGTCATTAAAAATTAAACATAATTTATTCTTACCTGATAAATGTATTTATTTCCTACGGTGAGTCCATGGTCCGCCCTGTTTTTTAGACAGTTTGCTTTTCTATAAACTTCAGGCACCTCTGCACCTTAGATTACTTCCTTTCTCCTTTCCTTTTGGTCTAATGACTGGGGATTGTGGGTAGGGGGAGTGGTATTTAACAGCTTTTGCTGTGGTGCTCTTTGCCTCCTCCTTCTGGTCAGGAGTGATATTCCCAACTGTAATTAAGATGATCCGTGGACTCACTGTGTCAAGAAATAAATTTATCAGGTAAGAATAAAAAAAAAAATCTTCTTCTTGTGACTTTATTAAATCCATCAAAACCTTTTCTTTTTTAAATTTAAAGGTTTCATGACGTCTTCAAAACACTATCAGAAACTGAGGAGGGAAAGCTTCATATTTTAAGAGTGGTTTATGATGTTTGGAAAAACCACCCTCAGGTGAAGTTCTGTTTTTATCCATATGTAAAAAGGGTTAATTGCAGATGTGGTGTTGGTTGGGAACATAACTTCCAGTACGTGGCAGTTAATTTCTGGGAATGGGAGGTTAAGCGCTTGTGGGCAGTGGGCCAGCGGTGCTTTGCTACTGGAACATGTACAGGTGGTGCATTATGGGCGTGGCTTGTCAGTTCCTTAATCGGGACACAGAGGCTGCAGGTGGAAATGGACAACACCTCCAGATGAATATACAGCCAGTGATTTGATCCTACACATTTATGTCCTCATTTGCTCAACAGCTGTATCCCTTTTTGCAGTGACACGAGTACAATTTTTGAGTACAATTTTTATTTATATATATATATATATATATATATATATATATATATATATATATATATATTTTATTTTATTTTTTTATTTATTTTTTTCATATAATTGGCAAGAGTCCATGAGCTAGTGACGTATGGGATATACAATCCTACCAGGAGGGGCAAAGTTTCCCAAACCTCAAATGCCTATAAATACACCCCTCACCACACCCACAATTCAGTTTTACAAATTTTGCCTCCTATGGAGGTGGTGAAGTAAGTTTGTGCTAAGATTTCTACGTTGACATGCGCTTCTCAGCTTTTTTTGAAGCCCGATTCCTCTCAGAGTACAGCGAATGTGAGAGGGACGTGAAGAGAGTATCACTCATTGAATGCAATGATTTCCCTAACGGGGGTCTATTTCATAGGTTCTCTATCGGTCGTAGAGATTCATCTCCTACCTCCCTTTTCAGATCGACGATATACTCTCATATACCATTACCTCTACTGATAACTGTTTCAGTACTGGTTTGGCTATCTGTGGATGGGTGTCTTTTTTGGTAAGTATGTTTATTACTTAAGACACCCCAGCTATGGTCTGGCACTTTATGCATTTATATAAAGTTCTAAATATATGTATTGTACTTATATTTGCCATGAGTCGGGTTCATGTATTTCCTTGTGCAGACTGTCAGTTTCATATTTAGTTAAGAAATATTTTTCTAACCTGGGGTTTAGTCTTTTTTTCAATTGACTACTTCAAATTGCGGGCAGTACTAGGCCCGCGGGTGCGCCAAATGCTAGACTTTATTGCGTCATTTTTGGCGCAAGAATTTTTTGGCATGAAAAGTACGTCCGTTGCCGCAAGTTCGTCATTTCCGGCGTTGTAGTTGACGCCGAAGCCTTACACGGTTGGGTCGTTAGTGACGCAAGTGTGTCATTTCCGGATATTGTTGGCGACAAAAAAATTTCAGTTACGTTGTGCGTCATACTTGGCGCCAAATTTTTTCATTCATTTAATACCCCATTGCTATTTGCCTCTTGCCTTTTTTTCTATGTCAGAGGGCTATGCTGTTTGCATTTTTTTTCCCATTCCTGAAACTCATATAAGGAAATTGACAAATTTTGCTTTATATGTTTTTTATTTTACATTTTGCAAGATGTCTCAATCTGATCCTGCCTCAGAAGCATCTGTTGGAACTTTGCTGCCTGATGTTGGTTCTACTAAGTGCATTATATTTCCGAATGTCATTTGTGAAATAAATGTGATAAAGAAAACAAAACAAAGAAGTAAAAAAGAAAAATAAAAGAATAAAAAGTTCATAAATTGGTTTGTAAGGATATATTCGCTTTCCTCGAAGTTTCCAGCTTTTTGTAGTCTTCAGTTCATTCTCAAAAGAAAAGAAACAAGATATACAACATAGCGTAATTCTGTAACCACCTTTGGGGAAAATTTGACACACTTGTTCACGAGTGATTACTCACATTTGATGGAGCCAATCCAAGCTCAGGGTAATGCGCACACCTACTTTATACTGGTAGGTAAACGGTTTCTCTCACGCAAATATTATAAAATATCGTATTTATTAAAAACATATATATATATGTATATATAAAAGCGTCACAAATGCACAACTGACACCATAAACAGAGGATTGGTGAGCAATAGTGCACACGTTATTACTCAGAAGAGCAGTCCCAAACACTGGATGGATGCGGATAGAAAAGCAGAAGCTTAACCGCTAACCGTCCGCACTTAGTTACCAGTAGGAATGGCTCCTCCCCCAGGTGTATAGGCAGATGAAAAGACGCGATAGTGAGATTAACAATAACAATTCCGACGTACGTTTCGCTAGATCAGTGCATTTGTGACGCTTTTATATATGTTTTTAATATATACGATATTTTATAATATTTGCATGAGAGAAACTCACTTCTGCTAGAAGAATTTCTGAGCTTTCTGCTCTATCTTGTGAATCTCCTTTTCTGATTTTTCATCAGGATAAGGCGGTTTTGCGGACTTCATTTAAATTTTTTCCTAAGGTTGTGATTCTAACATTAGTAGAGAATTTGTTGTCCCTTCCTTGTGTCCTCCTAATCCTAAGAATTCTTTGGAAAGATCCTTACATTCTTTGGATGTGGTGAGAGCTTTGAAATATTATATTGAAGCTACTAAAGATTTCAGGAAGACTTCTAGTCTATTTGTTATATTTTCTGGTCCCAGGAAAGGTCAGAAAACTTCTGCTATTTCCTTGGTTTCTTGGTTAAAGCTTTTGATTCTTCAAGCTTATTGGAGTTGGGTCAGGCCCCGCCTCAGAGAATTACAGCTCATTCTACTAGATCAGTCTCCACTTCGTGGGCTTTTAAGAATGAAGCTTCAGTTGATCAGATTTGCAAAGCGGCAACTTGGTCTTCTTTACATACATTTACTAAATTCTACAGTTTTTGATGTTTTTGCTTCTTTAGAAGCGGTTTTTGGTAGAAAAGTTCTTCAGGCAGCTATTTCAGTTTGATTCTTCTGCTGATGTTTTAAGTTTTTCTTGACATTTAAAGAATAAACTTATATTTTGGGTTGTGGCTTATTTTTTCGGCGGAAAATGGCTGTTTATTTTTATCCCTCCCTCTCTAGTGACTCTTGCGTTGAGTTCCACATCTTGGGTATTGATATCCCATACGTCACTAGCACATGGACTCTTGCCAATTACATGAAAGAAAATATAATTTATGTAAGAATTTACCTGATAAATTCATTTCTTTCATATTGGCTAGAGTCCATGAGGCCCACCCTTTTTTATGGTGGTTATGATTTTTTTGTATAAATCACAATTATTTCCAAATTCCTTTGTTGATGCTTTTTACTCCTTTCTTTATCACCCCACTACTTGGCTATTCGTTAAACTGAATTGTGGGTGTGGTGAGGGGTGTATTTATAGGCATTTGAGGTTTGGGAAACTTTGCCCCTCCTGGTAGGATTGTATATCCCATACGTCACTAGCTCATGGACTCTTGCCAATTACATGAAAGAGAGACCACTTTTTTCATATGTTATTTGTGTTGCCATTTTCTTCTATTTCAAGAGTGCTGAATTCCCAGTCTTTGATGGGGTTTTATTGTAAACCTCTTCCTCTTCTTTACAGTTGATAAATATTTAAAGGGTCTGCACCATATTAACTAATTGTTGAGCATCTCATTAAACTTTTATATGAGTTGGTTTTTTGTGTGTATGAAAAAAAATTTTTTATACACCTGCAACACTATATAAATTATAGCAGTTCTCCATCCACTTTCTTTAAAAAAAAAAAAAATTATTTATATATATATATATATATATATATATATATATATATATATATATATATATATATTTCTTCTGTTATGTGTGATCAGTCCACGGGTCATCATTACTTCTGGGATATAACTCCTCCCCAACAGGAAATGCAAGAGGATTCACCCAGCAGAGCTGCATATAGCTCCTCCCCTCTACGTCAGTCCCAGTCATTCTCTTGCACCCAACGACTAGATAGGATGTGTGAGAGGACTATGGTGATTATACTTAGTTTTTATGACTTCAATCAAAAGTTTGTTATTTTACAATAGCACCGGAGCGTGTTATTACTTCTCTGGCAGAGTTTGAGGAAGAATCTGCCAGAGTTTTTTACTATGATTTTAACCGGAGTTGTTAAGATCATATTGCTGTTCTCGGCCATCTGAGGGAGGTAAAGGCTTCAGATCAGGGGACAGCGGGCAGATGAATCTGCATTGAGGTATGTAGCAGTTTTTATTTTCTGAATGGAATTGATGAGAAAATCCTGCCATACCGTTAAAATGACATGTATGTATACACTTCAGTATTCTGGGGATGGTATTTCACCGGAACTACTCTGTTAAAGGTCACTAATCCTTTTAATAACTATTTATCATGTTAAACGTTTTTGCTGGAATGTAGAATCGTTTACATTGCTGAGGTACTGTGTGAATAAATATTTGGGCATTATTTTCCACTTGGCAGCCTTTTTTGCTTTTATTTGTGACAGTTTCGTTTCTCTTCACTGCTGTGTGGGAGAGGGAGGGGCCGTTTTTGGCGCTCTTTGCTACGCATCAAAAAATTCCAGTCAGTTACTTTTATATTTCCTGCATGATCCGGTTCATCTCTGACAGATCTCAGGGGTCTTCAAACTTCTTTGAAGGGAGGTAAATTCTCTCAGCAGAGCTGTGAGAATTCTTATAGTGACTGTGAATAAAAACGTTGCTTTGTATTTTTTATGTCAAATTTAATTATTGTTATTTTACTAATGGGAACAAACCTTTGCTAAAAGTTGTGTTGTTTTAAAGTTTGATGCTATAACTGTTTTTCAGTTCATTATTTCAACTGTCATTTAATCGTTTAGTACCTCTTTGAGGCACAGTACGTTTTTGCTAAAAAAAGATTATAACCAAGTTGTAAGTTTTTTTGCTAGTGTGTTAAACATGTCTGACTCAGAGGAAGATATCTGTGTCATTTGTTCCAATGCCAAGGTGGAGCCCAATAGAAATTTATGTACTAACTGTATTGATGCTACTTTAAATAAAAGTCAATCTGTACAATGTGAACAAATTTCACCAAACAGCGAGGGGAGAGTTATGCCGACTAACTCGCCTCACGCGGCAGTACCTGCATCTCCCGCCCGGGAGGTGCGTGATATTTTGGCGCCTAGTACATCTGGGCGGCCATTACAGATAACATTACAAGATATGGCTACTGTTATGACTGAAGTTTTGTCTAAATTACCAGAACTAAGAGGCAAGCGTGATCACTCTGGGGTGAGAACAGAGTGCGCTGACAATGCTAGGGCCATGTCTGATACTGCGTCACAGCTCGCAGAGCATGAGGACGGAGAGCTTCATTCTGTGGGTGACGGTTCTGATCCAAACAGATTGGACTCAGATATTTCAAATTTTAAATTTAAATTGGAGAACCTCCGTGTATTACTAGGGGAGGTCTTAGCAGCTCTCAACGATTGTAACACCGTTGCAATACCAGAGAAACTGTGCAGGTTGGATAAATACTTTGCGGTACCGGCGAGTACTGAAGTTTTTCCTATACCTAAGAGACTAACTGAAATTGTTACTAAGGAGTGGGATAGACCCGGTGTGCCGTTCTCACCCCCTCCAATATTTAGAAAGATGTTTCCAATAGACGCCACCACTCGGGACTTATGGCAAACGGTCCCCAAGGTGGAGGGAGCAGTTTCTACTTTAGCTAAGCGTACCACTATCCCGGTGGAGGATAGCTGTGCTTTCTCAGATCCAATGGATAAAAAATTAGAGGGTTACCTTAAGAAAATGTTTGTTCAACAAGGTTTTATATTGCAACCCCTTGCATGTATCGCGCCTATTACGGCTGCGGCAGCATTTTGGATTGAGTCGCTGGAAGAGAACCTTAGTTCATCTACGCTAGACGACATTACGGACAGGCTTAGAGTCCTTAAACTAGCTAATTCTTTCATTTCGGAGGCCGTAGTACATTTAACCAAACTTACGGCTAAGAACTCAGGATTCGCCATACAGGCACGTAGGGCGCTGTGGCTAAAATCCTGGTCAGCAGATGTTACTTCTAAGTCCAAATTACTTAATATACCTTTCAAGGGGCAGTCTTTATTTGGGCCCGGTTTGAAAGAAATTATCGCTGACATTACAGGAGGTAAGGGCCACGCCCTACCCCAAGACAAAGCCAAAGCTAAGGCTAGACAGTCTAATTTTCGTCCCTTTCGGAATTTCAAAACAGGAGCAGCATCAACCTCCACTGCACCAAAACAGGAAGGAGCTGTTGCTCGTTACAGGCAAGGCTGGAAGCCTAACCAGGCCTGGAACAAGAGCAAGCAGGCCAGGAAACCTGCTGCTGCCCCAAAGACAGCATGAATCGAGAGCCCCCGATCCGGGACCGGATCTAGTGGGGGGCAGACTCTCTCTCTTCGCCCAGGCCTGGGCAAGAGATGTTCAGGATCCCTGGGCACTAGAGATCATATCTCAGGGATACCTTCTAGACTTCAAATTATCTCCCCCAAGAGGGAGATTTCATCTGTCAAGGTTGTCAACAAACCAGATAAAGAAAGAAGCGTTTCTACGCTGCGTACAAGATCTGTTATTAATGGGAGTGATCCATCCGGTTCCGCGGTCGGAACAAGGACAAGGGTTCTACTCAAACCTGTTTGTGGTTCCCAAAAAAGAGGGAACTTTCAGGCCAATCTTAGATTTAAAGATTCTAAACAAATTCCTAAGAGTTCCATCGTTCAAAATGGAAACTATTCGGACAATTTTACCCATGATCCAAGAGGGTCAGTACATGACCACTGTGGATTTAAAGGATGCTTACCTTCACATTCCGATCCACAAAGATCATCACCGGTACCTAAGGTTTGCCTTCTTAGACAGGCACTACCAGTTTGTAGCTCTTCCATTCGGATTGGCTACGGCTCCAAGAATCTTCACAAAGGTTCTGGGTGCCCTTCTGGCGGTACTAAGACCGCGAGGGATTTCGGTAGCTCCGTACCTAGACGACATTCTAATACAAGCTTCAAGCTTTCAAACTGCCAAGTCTCATACAGAGTTAGTTCTGGCATTTCTAAGGTCGCATGGATGGAAAGTGAACGAAAAGAAGAGTTCTCTCTTTCCTCTCACAAGAGTTCCATTCTTGGGGACTCTTATAGATTCTGTAGAAATGAAGATTTACCTGACAGAAGACAGGTTAACAAAGCTTCAAAATGCATGCCGTGTCCTTCATTCCATTCAACACCCGTCAGTAGCTCAATGCATGGAGGTGATCGGCTTAATGGTAGCGGCAATGGACATAGTACCTTTTGCACGCCTACATCTCAGACCGCTGCAATTATGCATGCTAAGTCAGTGGAATGGGGATTACTCAGATTTGTCCCCTACTCTGAATCTAAATCAAGAGACCAGAAATTCTCTTCTATGGTGGCTTTATCGGCCACACCTGTCCAGGGGGATGCCATTCAGCAGGCCAGACTGGACAATTGTAACAACAGACGCCAGCCTACTAGGTTGGGGCGCTGTCTGGAATTCTCTGAAGGCTCAGGGACTATGGAATCAGGAGGAGAGTCTCCTGCCAATAAACATTCTGGAATTGAGAGCGGTTCTCAATGCCCTTCTGGCTTGGCCCCAGTTAACAACTCGGGGGTTCATCAGGTTTCAGTCGGACAACATCACGACTGTAGCTTACATCAACCATCAGGGAGGGACAAGAAGCTCCCTAGCAATGATGGAAGTATCAAAGATAATTCGCTGGGCAGAGTCTCACTCTTGCCACCTGTCAGCAATCCACATCCCGGGAGTGGAGAACTGGGAGGCGGATTTCTTGAGTCGCCAGACTTTTCATCCGGGGGAGTGGGAACTTCATCCGGAGGTCTTTGCCCAAATACTTCGACGTTGGGGCAAACCAGAGATAGATCTCATGGCGTCTCGCCAGAACGCCAAACTTCCTCGCTACGGGTCCAGATCCAGGGATCCGGAAGCAGTTCTGATAGATGCTTTGACAGCACCTTGGAACTTCGGGATGGCTTATGTGTTTCCACCCTTCCCGCTGCTTCCTCGATTGATTGCCAAAATCAAACAGGAGAGAGCATCAGTAATTCTAATAGCACCTGCATGGCCACGCAGGACTTGGTATGCAGATCTAGTGGACATGTCATCCTGTCCGCCTTGGTCTCTACCTCTAAGACAGGACCTTCTGATACAGGGTCCATTCAAACATCAAAATCTAACTTCTCTGAAGCTGACTGCTTGGAAATTGAACGCTTGATTTTATCAAAACGTGGTTTTTCTGAGTCGGTTATTGATACCCTGATTCAGGCTAGGAAGCCTGTTACCAGAAGGATTTACCATAAAATATGGCGGAAATACCTATACTGGTGCGAATCCAAAGGTTACTCCTGGAGTAAGGTTAGGATCGCTAGGATATTGTCTTTTCTACAAGAAGGCTTAGAAAAGGGTTTATCAGCTAGCTCATTAAAGGGACAGATTTCAGCTCTGTCCATCTTGTTACACAGGCGTCTGTCAGAAGATCCAGACGTCCAGGCCTTTTGTCAGGCTCTAGCTAGGATCAAGCCTGTGTTTAAGGCTGTTGCTCCGCCATGGAGTTTAAACTTAGTTCTTAACGTTTTACAGGGTGTTCCGTTTGAACCCCTTCATTCCATTGATATAAAATTGTTATCTTGGAAAGTTCTGTTTTTAATGGCTATTTCCTCGGCTCGAAGAGTTTCTGAGTTATCAGCCTTACATTGTGATTCCCCTTATCTGATTTTTCACTCAGACAAGGTAGTTCTGCGTACTAAACCTGGGTTCTTACCTAAGGTAGTCACTAACAGGAACATCAATCAAGAGATTGTTGTTCCATCCCTGTGTCCAAATCCTTCTTCAAAGAAGGAACGTCTTCTACACAATCTGGATGTAGTTCGTGCCCTCAAGTTCTACTTGCAGGCAACTAAAGATTTTCGCCAAACTTCTTCCCTGTTTGTCGTTTATTCTGGACAGAGGAGAGGTCAAAAAGCTTCTGCTACCTCTCTCTCTTTTTGGCTTCGTAGCATAATACGTTTAGCCTATGAGACTGCTGGACAGCAGCCTCCTGAAAGAATTACAGCCCACTCCACTAGAGCTGTGGCTTCCACTTGGGCCTTTAAGAATGAGGCCTCTGTTGAACAGATTTGCAAGGCTGCAACTTGGTCTTCGCTTCATACTTTTTCCAAATTTTACAAATTTGACACTTTTGCTTCTTCGGAGGCTATTTTTGGGAGAAAGGTTCTTCAGGCAGTGGTTCCTTCTGTATAATGAGCCTGCCTATCCCTCCCGTCATCCGTGTACTTTTGCTTTGGTATTGGTATCCCAGAAGTAATGATGACCCGTGGACTGATCACACATAACAGAAGAAAACATAATTTATGCTTACCTGATAAATTCCTTTCTTCTGTTGTGTGATCAGTCCACGGCCCGCCCTGTTTTAAGGCAGGTAAATATTTTTTAAATTATACTCCAGTCACCACTTCACCCTTGGTTACTCCTTTCTCGTTGATTCTTGGTCGAATGACTGGGACTGACGTAGAGGGGAGGAGCTATATGCAGCTCTGCTGGGTGAATCCTCTTGCATTTCCTGTTGGGGAGGAGTTATATCCCAGAAGTAATGATGACCCGTGGACTGATCACACAACAGAAGAAAGGAATTTATCAGGTAAGCATAAATTATGTTATATATATATATATATATATATATATATATTTATTTATTTTTTTTAAAGAAAGTGGATGGAGAACTGCTATAATTTATATAGTGTTGCAGGTGTATAAAAAAATTTTTTTCATACACACAAAAAACCAACTCATATAAAAGTTTAATGAGATGCTCAACAATTAGTTAATATGGTGCAGACCCGTTAAATATTTATCAACTGTGAGGAAGAGGTTTACAATAAAACCCCATCAAAGACTGGGAATTCAGCACTCTTTTGAAATAGAAGAAAATGGCAACACAAATAACATATGAAAAAAGTGGTCTTTCTTTCATGTAATTGGCAAGAGTCCATGAGCTAGTGACGTATGGGATATACAATCCTACCAGGAGGGGCAAAGTTTCCCAAACCTCAAATGCCTAGGATATCTTGTGTTAGTAAATGTATCCCTCTGTCAACTGCACCCATCTAGTGTAAATCCCAACAGATGATTAAGTTGGAGTGGAAGCAAAGTAACCAATACAGTATTGGCACAAAACAAAGATGCAGGAGGATCTGTACTACATAGTTTGTGAGCCTAAGCGAGTATACTCTTTCTGGAAGTTGTCCCAAGGGATATTGACATCACTCTTATGATACATGCAGGGGATTATTTGCTCCAACAGTAAAAGTCCTTTTTTACCAAATGGAAGGGAGAGTGGTGAAGCCCGGCAGCAATCGGGTGTAGTCGACAGAGGGATACAGACATACACACGTTGTATCCTCCTGCATCTTTGTTTTGTGCCAATACTGTATTGATTACTTTGCTTCCACTCCAACTTAATCATCTGTTGGGATTTACACTAGATGGGTGCAGTTGACATAGGGATACATTTACTAACACAAGATATCCTCCTGCATTCTCGTCTGTTACTATAACTTTTCCATGCTGCAACACTAATACTTACGCTTCAAGCGCCTAACCATCTGTTTCATATCCATGTATGCTCTGAATCAAGATGTTCAGTATAACCAGTTACAAAACCTACCCATGGTTATAAAGGACGTTAGACTAAACGGTCTTTCTGTAGATATCAATTTGGTTTTCAAATTTTTATATCATATTTGTCTTCTATGTTGGTTTTGATATCATTGCAATACCCGCTATACAGCTCCACACAATATACCCTATATACGTGTAGATATTTATAGTGAATCTAGGCTATGCCATGATAAGCGTAGAATGAATATACTGATGTGTGTTAGCTAATCTATACCCACATTACGGATATGGGTGTCTATGCACATATGTATTAACTCCTATGCTCAGTTCTATTAAAACCTGCTCAGGTCTGCACATATTGTGTGCCTAGACAGCTCTATTATCTACAGTATTATCTTATACTTGGGTACAATTGCAATATACTTAATTTTTTAATGAATGTCTTTTCACATGGACCGGTCCTAATATATTTTTGTTAACATGTATATATTGGATATTATATATTTCATGGTTTTAACATAGTATTTACAACATCCATTTGTTTGGATGCTGTCTTTTTATGGGCCTGCGCTCAGCACAGTGTGAGAATAAAAATACCACTTTTTTCATATGTTACTTGTGTTGTCATTTTCTTCTATTTCAAGAGCGCTGAATTACCAGTCTTTGGGGTTTTATTGTAAACCTTTTCCTCTTCTTTATTTACAACTGAGATATATATATATATATCTATCACAAACACAATAGAATAGTATATCTTTACACTAAAATGTCCCTTATAGTTTTTTCAAGTAAACACAGTTTGATATAATGTGCTCTGTAAGAAATACTATGGAGTATATTCTCATTGATCAAGCACATAATTTGTGTGATTCTGTTAAAATACCTATACCATGTTCACTAACACAATTACCTAATGTTTGGAAACTGCACTAAAAACCGATATATTGGGATTTACAAAGAAAACTCTGTAAAATGTGTATTTCTTTCCAATGGCATGGAGAGTCCACAAATCCATTCTAATTACTAGGGGGAATTCAACTCTTGGCCACCAGGAGGAGGCAAAGAACACCCCAGGAAAGCTTTATCCCTCACACTTCCCATAAACCCTCCAGTCATTCTTTGCCTTTGTACATCATAGGAAGTGTGCGAAGATGGTGTCTGAAGAAGATCAAGTATTTAATCCTTTAACGGCTAGTTTCCCTGCAAACAAGGATTGGAGCAATGCTGTGTCCATGTAATCCTCTTTAGTAACAGTTATGGTGGCTTTTAGCTGTTGATCGGTGAGGTAGTCCTTTTCCTCCAACAATTTATGCTAACCCCTATATAGAAAACCAGGGTTGGTTACTCTGCTTTTCTTTTATTCTCAGGTCCCTGCCAGCGGTCGGATGAGGCTGACAGACCAGGAGGTGTTGACTGCTCCACAGCATAGGACCCTGCAGGTTAAGTCCTTTCATATATATTTCACAGGATAGAAAATATTGTGGAAGGACTGGGATAATCAGGGGCCTATTGGGACCTGCTACCCTATCCTCTGTTTTTGGGATATGTTGCGGCTGAGCAGCTTTCTGCCAGGGACAACGATTTTGCCGCTTCCATGGAAGGGCAATTCTACAGATAAGCCCAGGCTTTATGGTGTGTCGGGAACTGGGTGTCATGGCGATTTTATCATTCCCACTTTCTATCCCAGCATAGTCTTTTGAGGTGCTTCTAATTGTAGGGTCACAGTATTTATTTGTGTTTGATGTACTGTTTATGGCAGAGTTATTGTGAGCGCATTATAGTAGTTGTGCAGGTTATGACCATTGGTGCTCAGGCTGTTATACTTGTCAGGTTTTCTCCTCCCACTGCTAATCGTGGCACTGAGACCGCTTCGTGTGATAGTGATTGCCACTCCATGTGGTTTTGTTTGGCTGTGTCCTGATTTTTTTGCATGGGTGCCTAAGAAGAACCGCCATTGTTTGCGGATGCAGTAGCGCCGCTCTGCTAGTTATGCAGTGGTGCGCTCAGTATTCTGAAGGTCCTTTTGTATATTAGGGATCTATTTATTAGGAATGTATGAGCATTTTCTGTTTCAGAGCCGTTAGTGTTGTGCTCTACACAGCTTAAGTAGTTTTCCTTTTGTTTGAGCGCATTTTAGATTAGCTCCTTAATGGAGTTTTCAGTGCACACATTATCTGAGCCTCTTTTAATCCGACTCAACATATTGCTTCATATAAAGGTTGCACTAAGAATTTCTGGTGGCAGTTCAATGTAAATGCATGCTCAATTTTTTATAGTCATGTATAAAGGTGCAATCCATTCTCTCTCATACTGAGTCTTTTCAACCTGTTTTTTCTATTGTGTAGTATACATATTTCTTGAGGTTCACTAATATGATCCGTTCATATTTTTTATATTTTATGTGTATGCAGAAAATTTTTCAATCTCTTTCATAGTGAGGAGATTACCGTGCTGTTATGGCAACATACTTTTGTATCATGCCATATGCTTCGTTATTTGAGTGACCTTAACCCTTTGAGTGCTAAGCACTTTCCCACCTGGATGCTAAGATAATTTTTTTTTTAACAATTTGTTTTTTAAAACTTTTTTTTTTTTTTTCTTCAAGACCCCCGAGACTTACACTATAGGTTAGGCTATTACCTTTCCAATGGTGGGTCTTGGGAGTCTGTAGCTGCTTAGATGCCTGAGATACTGGCTTCTAAGCAGCAATGCCCCCTGCTCCAATACTTAACATTGTTAAGTATAAATAAAGTTGTGCATGACGTCACCACGCAAAAGCCCTGGCGATGCCTGTCACTCTACAGGCACGATCGCCGGGGTAGGAGCAGGTGGGAGCCCCCAGATCTCCCTCAAGGTGGGAGAATGCTAGTGACGGCTCTGAGCCGTCATTAGCACCAGAGTGGGAAACTCTGTGACTGCTCAGAGCCATCATTAACACTCATAGGGTTAAAGGGACACTGAACCCACATTTTTCTTTCGTGGTTCAGATATATAGGGCTTATATTAATCGCTCTCATATTGAGGGGATTTTTCCTTATGTCTGATTTATGCATCATACTCAATTTCTTAGTGTTTTTAGGACACTCATATTTTTCTATGTTTTAGTTACAGGAATACAATATTAAAATCTTTTTCATATTGAGGTGATAATTACTAAATTGTCTGACATTCATTGTCCCTTATGACACATTTATACTTAATTTGTGCTCTTACGACACAAATAGGTTTATTTTTTCTTAACCTATGTTGATTAATGGATTCTATTTATATTTTCTCCTATTTTCGGATAGCCTTGTTGGTTCGTATTCAACTGCTAGGGCTGGATGTCCCTTTAATATCTGACATCTTATTGTAAGATGTTATATATAAATATATAATAATAATAAAAAAAAAAGATTTTAGTGATCTTGGCGCCCTAGGATGATTATTCAATATTTCTCTTGTTGAGGAAATTTTATCTTATGCCTGTGACATCTTGTATGGTCCAAGGTCATATGTATTGGAATCTATTTGGACTGTAGTAGTCTGATGGTTGGCTTAACTGACTAGCACTGCTACAATTCTTGCCCCTTGAATGTGTGTTCACATTCTTTCTTCTTATCTTTGTTAGATAGGATTCCATGATATTTTTCATACTAGAAGGTATCATGCCTAGGACTTTGCATCTTGTCCTATTTGTTCCTTTTTTTTTTTTAACTCAGTAGCTTGCATTTCTCTTCTGAGAATTTTGTATGCAAGTAGTCTTGGTGGTTTAATCACATATGTGATTGATCCAAGAAGGGTAATCTTTAGATCTGAACTACCTCGATACATTTCTAAGGTTTGTCCTAACTGTAGTCTGCAAGGGAGATGTAGCTTAGTTATTAGCTTCTCCGCTCTTGATGCAGAGTTTGTGGGTTTGAACCTAGGAAGCTCCTGCTCCCTCATCTGGCATTTGCTTCTGATGGAGTCCTTCCTTCCGGTCTGGCCAAGGCTCCCCAAGTTTTTTTTTTTTTTTTTTCTACAGCTCCTTTAGTGCACAGATTCTTCTGTGCTACCAATCAGAGAGAGCGTTTACTCAGTGACCAGGTCTCTAAGATTTGCGGTGGCGCTATGCCTGGAAGATTTCTTGGTTCTAGCGCCATCTCTTTATTAACTATTTCTAGATCTCATGGTAGGTGTCCCATGTTGGCTTAGTGGTAAGCTTTACTGCCTTCAAAGCTAAAGGTTAATAGTTTAATCCCCCTGAGGCTATGTGTTCCTCAATGTGTGTGTTCTAAATATCATTGCCTAAATCATGATTTGCAGGCTACTGAATTTGTGATTACTTTTCTTCATCTGAGATCTATATGGTATTCTTAGATTATGGATTGGATTCCACTGACTCCTCTCAGGGTTTTAGTCCTTTGCTTTTTGTCAAGAGACCATTACTATCCTGATGGGTCCGTAAGGACCATTTGCCTCAAGGTACTTGCCTTTTGAGACCATTTTGAGTTTGTCTTTGGATGTCAGCCTTTTGGCTGGGGAGTTCTTTGGGGTCCTTTAAGTGGGATTCTGTTCTTGGATGGCATCCGTCCTCCCTATAAATTATTTATAGTTGGATTGTATATCAATTCTCTGATAGCGTGGCTATCTTAATCAGTCCGGTTTGTCAGATTTCAGCAGTCTTAGTCTCTTCAGTGGCTTCTTCCTAAGGGAGGAACGAGATGGGCGGAGTCTCCTTCTGTTTATTTCCTATTCTCCAACCAGGTGTGAAAATTTTAGAAGCCGAGTACCTGAACAGGAAAAAACTTTTTTTCTAGGGAGTGGTAATCTTATCTGTCAGGTGGGGGATTCAGGAATTGGACCTGATGGCGTCTCATCTAAACGCCAAGCTTCCCAGGTATGGATCCAGATCAGGGGATCCACAAGCAGTTCTGGTGGACGCTCTAGCCGTTCCATGTGTGTTTGGCTTTTTTCCGGTTCCTCTGTTTGCTCTTCTTCTTGGGTAATAGTCGGTATCAAGCAGGAGCAGATTTAGAATATGAGTGCTCCAGTTTGGCCTTGCAGAATTCAGTTTGTAGGCCTGGTGAAGATGTCATCTCCCCTGTGGAATTTCAGCTGCGGAAGGACCTTCTTCTTTAGGATCTTTTTCTCTTCCAATCTAGTTTCTCTGAAGCGGATTGCATGGATTTTGATCGTCTAATCTTTTTTAGACTAGGTTTTTCTGTAAGGTTATGAACAACCTGATCCAGGTGCGTAGGCCAGTTCCTCGCAACATTTACCATTTTCTTTTCTGGTGCGAATCTCAGGGTTTTTCTCGGTATCAAGGGAGTTTCCTGTATTTTGTCCCTTCTCCAGGTGGGTCTGGAGAAGGGTTTGACATTCAATTCCCTATAAGGGCAGTTTTATGTTCTTCTGTCCTGTTTACAAGCGCTTATCTGACTTTCCAGTTGTTCATTCCTTTGTCCAGGCTCTTGTTAGCTCAGGCCTGCATTCTCTCCTGTTGCTCCGCCTAGGTGTTGAGTTTTACAGCAGGTTCTATTTGACCCCTTGCATTCTTTTGCTTTTGTTAGCTTTCCTTCTGCTCGTGGAGTCTCTGAACTATCAGCTCTACAATGTAATCGTCTTTCTCTTTTTAATGCGGATAGGGAGGTTCTTCGTACCAATTTGGGATTTCTTCCTAAGGTAGTTTTGGACCACACTATAATTAAGATTTTGCCGTTCCTTCTTGTGCCCCAATCCTTCTCAGTAAGATAGTCTGTTCTTAACTTGAATGTAGCGAGTGCTCTAACTCCCTATCTATAAGCTCCTTAGAATTTTCATCAATTCCCTGCCTTTTTTGTAGTATTTACTGGCAGACGTGAGGGCTGCGTCAACTTTTTTTTCTTCCTTTTTGGTTGAAGAGTGTAATTCAGTTGACTTAAGAGTCATCTGGGAAATAGTATACTGAGAGGATTAGGACTTATTCAGCTTGGGCTGTTTCTTCTTCCTGGGCCTTTAGAAATGAGGCTTCGGGGGAGCATTCTTGCAAGGCGACCCCTTGGTCCCAGCTACTTACGTTTTTCAAATTTTTGAACATTTGTTTTTTTGCATCTGCTGAGGCTTCCTTTAGGAGAAAGGTTCTTCAAGCGGGGGTGCCCTCAGTTTAAGTCCGCCTGTCTTGTTCTCCCTCCCTTTCTATTCTGTGTCCTCTAACTTTGGGTATTGGTTCCCACTAGTAATTAGAATGGATTCATGGATTCTCCATGCCATTGGAAAGAAAACAAAATTTATGCTTACCTGATAAATTATTTTCTTTCCTGGCATGGAGAGTACAAGACCCGCCATTGTATAAATTTAAGACGTTTTTTTATTTTGTTCTAAACTTCAGGCATCTCTATACCCTTTGCGTACTTTTCTCTTTCCATATTCCTTTGGCTGAATGACTGGGGGTTTATATGAAGTGTGAGCAATTCTTAAAGCTTTGCTGGGTTGTTCTTTGTCTCCTCCTGGTGGTCAGAAGTTGAATTACCACTAGTAATTAGAATGGATTTGTGGACTCTCCATGCCAGGAAAGAAAATAATTTATCACGTAATCATACATTTTGTTTTTGTCTCTTTAATATGACTGATTTCAATTGACTAAAAAAGCTGTTATGTTAGTTCTTTCACTGCATAGCCATTCTCATACATATATTTGTCGACCTTTTAGTGCAAGTTTTTTTGCTTAGCTCTACTAGATACACAATATGCAGCTCCATATCAATCCGGGGTTTAACCCACATTGCTCATTATTAAAGGGATACTGAACCCAAATTTGTTTTCTTTCGTGATTCAGATAGAGCAGGCAATTTTAAGCAACTTTCTAATTTACGCCTATTATCACATTTTCTTTATTCTCTTGGTATCTTTATTTGAAAAGCAAGAATGTAAGTTTAGATACCGGCCCATTTTTGGTGAACAACCTGGGTTGTCCTTACCAATAAACAAGTGCTGCCCAGAGGTCTGAACCAACATTGGGCTGGCACTTTAGCTTTAGATATTAGGAGTAAATAAGAAAGTTGTTTAAAATTGCATGCTCTATCTGAATTATAAAAGAAAAAATTTGGGTTTAGTAACCCTTTAATTGCATATTATTCTAGTCATTACATTTCATATATTCTATAGATATGCAAAACATTTGCAGTTCTGAAGCACATTTTACTGATATACTTTTACAGTTTTAATTCTTAGTTTTCAATTCTGAAATCTGTGTAATAGGGAAAGTCTCTGTTTTATGCAGTACATTTTAATTTTATTCCCAAACCTTTATTTCAGATGGTTGCAGTAATAATAGATAAGATGATACGAACACAAATTGTCGACTGTGCTGCAGTAGCAAACTGGATTTTCTCCCCTGAATTATCACATGACTTTACCAGGTGACTTTTTGCTTACATATGATGCAAAGGGTATATTTACTAATCTTTTCTTAATGTCTATTCAAAATTACATAAGCCATAAAACAAATTATAAACTGCATCAATATCAAGCAGAAAATGCTTCCTATACATAATTAATCTGTACAAGAACACACTATTTTTAAATACAAAACTGAACTCAAACCACCATAACGCCATGATCATCATCACGTTTTAATCACGTGAGTGGTCCACTTCATCATGTGTACTATTAGCAGAAAAACACCAGTATTAACTAGTATTGCCTTATGCTCATAGAGGTAACCATATTTAAGAATATACACTGTTATATTTGTGTTTCAAGAATGTAACCTTGTTATTTTTTTGTACTCTAAAGTGCATTTATTTTTCTTATCCACATACATCCTACAACAAAAGCAAAAATTATTAAAATTGGAAAAAAATTAAAAATAAAATATATATATATATATATATATATATATATATATACAAAATAACATTTTTTCTGGTTGTTTTTATTTATTTTTTAAAGTCTTTTCTACTTCCTGAGGGTTACCACTTTGACTAAGATTAATCTACTTTATCATGCTACTGGATGTGATCCGAGAGTTGTCCATTTTGCAATATAAACAAAAATATTAAGATGGCTATGTTCACATTTTGAGTTCCTTCTTTAAGTCTTCAAGCTGGAGGTGTAGAGGCTTTTGGAACTCCTTTCTAGATATGAAACTTATTTAGTTTTGGTTTTATATGGGCATAAAAAAAAAACTTATTTTTCTCTTTATAAACCTTTTCAATACACAAGCATTTCAGATTTTTTTTTTTTTTTTAAATGAGTGATACATAACAAATTGGTAGTTTTAATGCCAGGTTGTAATAAACAAGTTCTTACTGTGTGATTTAAAAATGTAAAGTTTACTTTTACAATTCAGCAGCAGTTAAGTTAAAGGGTCAGTCTACTCCAGAATTTATATTGTTTAAAAATATAGATAACCCTTTTATTACCCATTAGCTCTGAATAACCAACACTGCCTTATTTAACACATTTTACCTCTGTGATTACCTTGTTTCTAAGCTTCTGCAGACTGACCCCTTGTTTGTTCTTTTGACAGACTTTTTTAGTCAATCAGTGCTGACTCATAACTCCACAGGAGTGATCAAATGTTATCTATATGAAACACACATGGTCTAGCGCTGTCTAACTGAAAAACTGTCAGAATGCACTGAGATAAGAGGCACCCGTCAAAGTCTTAGAAAATGGCATATGAACCTACCTATGTTTAGCTTTCAACTAAGAATACCAAAAGAACAAAGCAAAATTGGTGATAAAAGTAAATTGGAAAGTTGTTAAAAATTAATGCCCTATCTGAATCATGAAAGTTTATTTTTGACCAGACTGTCCCTTTTTTAAAGCAGAATTGTAGCATAGGAAAATTGAAATCACTTTTCTCATTCACAGGTTATACATTTGGGAAACTTTGCATTCTACTATCCGAAAAATGAACAAGCATGTTCAGAAAATTCAAAAAGAGCTGGAAGAGACTAAACAAAGGCTAGCAAAGCAGCACAAACGTGTATGTAATGTAATCTATGCATTGTGCGTTTATCAGTAAGACCTTGTGTGTACAATGTTTTAGCCATTGATTAGCAGATCTGCATCCTTGGTTTTGAGATAGCGATATATATTATTTACTTTTTTTTTTTTTTTTATTCTGTCCTCCAAATATGATGGATAAGCTCCCTTAGCATCTAGTATTCACTTTATTTTATGTGGATGTTCGGGTATTGTATAATACCTTCTTCTGTTTTTCCCATTAGTGGCTATTTTCATACGACACTAGAACACTTTCTCATTTGCTATTTTGAATGCTACCAATAGTCTCACCCTTTTATCCATTTTATGTTTTGATACTGTTGTGTCAATAAAAATATCTATTAGAAATATGTTGGTGAGAAAAAGAATACGCTTACAAATGCATAAAGGGGCTATCATTGAAAGGTTTACTTGTCTGTTTTTCCTTATGAGCTATTTTAAAACATTTTAATCTCCTGCTTTCCCTGCCCTATTAGAATCATTTCTGCTTGATGAAAGCAATTTTTTTTTTCTCCTGTTAAAATTAGCACAATTTTATTTTATACCAAGGGTTGAGAAAAATTTCTGTAAAGGATAGTAAATCATTTTTTTAGGCTTTGCAGTCCAAGATGAAAAGTTGAGGCTATTAGGTGTTTACTTCTATAAAGACAGAAAACAAATTGCCACAAATATTTGACATAATTCAAAATATGACAAACCAACGAGCCTCTTTGAAACCTACTTTGGTTGCAGCCTCATTTTCATTTTTCTTTCTAATGACACAGTGAGTCCACGGATCATCTCTAATTACTACTGGGAATATCACTCCTGGCCAGCAGGAGGCGGCAAAGAGCACCACAGCAAAGCTGTCAAGTATCACCTCCCTTCCCTCCAACCCCAGTCATTCTCTTTGCCTACGTTAAAAGCAAGGAGAGGTGGTAAAATTTGTGTCTGAAAGAAGATTCTTCAATCAAGATTTTATTATTTTAAAGCAGAGCAAGACTGTCCTGCTTCCTGGGGTTTAGCCGTAGCCCATGTCAGTCTCTTCAGTAGAGCAGTGGTGGCTTTTAAGCAATTGGGAACTTGTGGGGTATTATCCTCATTGCGCCTCCCAAATAGTTGTTGCTGCCCTATCCTGAAAGCCTGATTAGGATTATTCAGTCTTTCCTAATATTCCCATGGGTCCATGTGAGGGAAATGACCTCTCATACCATGTGAGCTGCCCTGCTGCCGGGCAGATTGATCTTCGGGGAAGTGCCTATTTTTATTTTCTTGAATGGAGAATATGGCACTTTTTTCAATTAAAGGGACACTGAACCCCATTTTTTTCTTTTGTGATTCAGATAGAGCATGCAATTTTAAGCAACATTCTAATTTACTCCTATAAATTTTTGTTCTCTTGCTAGCTTTATTTGAAAAAGAAGGCATCTAAACTTTTTTTTTATTGGTTCAGAACTCTGGACAGCTTTTTTTATTGATGGATGAATTTATCCACCAATCAGCAAGAACAAACCAGGTTGTTCACCAAAAATGGGCTGGCATCTAAACTTACATTCTTGCATTTCAAATAAAGAAACCAAGAGAATGAAGAAAATTTGATAATACAGCCTGAAATTTTAAGCAACTTTATAATTTACTCCTATCGAAACCACGAAAGAAAAAATGTGGGTTTAGTGTCCCTTTAAGTCTGTTTTTGGGACGTTAAACACTAATAATCCTATTTGAGGTTAATAGGATTTATGTAGGCAGTGTATGCAGGCACTAGGGACGTTAAAACTTTTGGAGAGGCTCAGATTTGTTTTATTTGTTCCGGTTTATTTACAAACTTTGTGGGACAAGAGGCAGTGTGTTTTATTGTGTGAAAAGGCTCCGGCATTGATAGTAATGGCGGCCAGTCTCTTTCTAGTTAGAAACGCCCGCGAATGAGAGGGGCGGTTTTTCTGAGGCGGCTTTACAGGAGGACAGGTAGGCGCCTCAGCAAGTAGTGCTGAGGTGAGGAGGGTGTCTGAGGTTTATAGTGAACTGCTGCTTAGCGGTAGTTAAGAATAAAGGAAAATTATTTTTTACTTTTAAAATTTAAAGTGACAGTACCATTTTTTGTTATTTTTTTAACCTAAATAAAGCAGTTGCATTTATTTTGTTTGAACATTGGGTAAAGAGGGATCAAGAGGCCCTGCAAAACGTTACATGCATCTTGTGTTTTGACTCTAATGTGGAACCCCCAATCACTTTTTGTTCCTCATGTATTGAAAGAACATTACAATACAGGGATAGACTTTTTGAACCTGAGCCATCATTAGCTAAGGCGGATGCTGTTCAGGGGTCCCCTGTTCAAGATATGCCGCAGCTTTCTCCTCAAGTGTCCTAAACTTTATCGTCTACACATGCAGTTCCCTGCACTTCCTCTCAAACTCTCGTTGGAGTTACATTGCAAGACATTGCTACCCACATATCTTCTGTGGTAACTGATGCGCTGTCTGCCTTTCCTATGCTGCAGGGAAAGCGCAAGAGGAAATCTAAGGAATCGGTGAGTAAGGTTTCTGACACAGTTGTGGCTATTCCGAATGTTTCTTCCCAGAAGTCTGAGGAGGAAGATACTTTGTTAGCATCTGAGGGTGAAGTCTCACCCTCAGACAGTGTAATTTCTTCTTCTGATGCTGAAGTTGTATCCTTCAGGTTTAAAGGGACAGTATACACTCATTTTTATATAACTGCATGTAATAGACACAACTATAAAGAATAAGATGCACAGGTACTGATATAAAAATCCAGTATAAAACTGTTTAAAAACTTAGAAGTTCTTAGTTTAGCTCTGTTGAAAAGGTAGCTGGAAAGCCCACTGCAAGTGGGAAGTAAGACACTCCCCACCCCTCCCCCTTCTTTTGCATATGAAAAGACCCTTTACACAAACAGGAGCAAGCTGGAGAAGGTAGCTGACGGTATTCACATAAATTTTGGGGCTTGGTTAGGAGTCTGAAAATCAGAGCAATGTTATTTAAAAATAAGCAAAACTATACATTTTTTAAAAAAAAAAAAACCTTTATGGGCTATATAAATAGATCTACAACACATTTATGCAAAGAAAAAATGAGTGTATAATGTCCCTTTAAGCTAGAACACATCCGGTTGTTACTTAGAGGTTTTGGCCACCTTGGACAACTCTGACATGACTGCCGTAGTCAATCCTAAGAAGTCTAGTAAGTTAAACAAATACTTTGACGTTCCTTCCACGGTGTAGGTTTTTCCGGTTCCAGACTGGGATACAGATGATATTGCTCGGGAATGGGAGAGACCTGGTATCCCTTTTTTCTCTATCCCCAATTTTTAAGATATTTCCAATAGCTGACTCTATCAAGGAGTCTTGGCAGGCGGTCCCCAAGGTGGAAGGGGCAATTTCCACTTTGGCTAAGAGAACAACTATTCCCATAGAGGATAGCTGTTCCTATAAGGATCCTATGGATAAAAATGTTGGAAGGGTTACTTAAAAAGATGTATACAACACCAGGGTTTAAAATGGCAACCTGTGGTGTGTATTGCTACCGTCACCAGTGCGGCGGCATACTGGTTTAATGCATTGTCTATTCAGACAGATACTCCCCTTGAGGAGATTCAGGATAGGATCAAGGCTCTTAAGTTGGCCAATTCCTTTATTATGAATGCTTCCCTACAAGTTATTAAGTTGGGAGCAAAGATTTCTGGTTTCACAGTACTGGCCCGCAGAGCTTTATGGTTGAAATCCTGGTCTGCGGATGTGTCGTCCAAGTCTAAGCTTCTGGCGATTCCATACAAGGTATAAAAAGAGAGAGAGATGCACTCAGCTGAGACAGAACAAAAGCTGGAAAAACTTCCGTGCCATGTTCATTTTAGGGTGCCACTCAGGGTGCATACTCTTTTAGCACACTATGCCCCTTCACAGAGAAAAATTATCCTGTAGCATATCAGTCTGACCCTGCCCAATGACAGTCCAGCACCGAAATACCAGGCAATTCCTCTCTGAACAAGAGAAACAACAACCCCAGACGATCGTTTCAGCCTTTTGTGGGCCTCGTCAGTGAGGTGCAGTCGCATCTCTCTAAGGGCATGTGTGCAAGGAGTCCACGTCTGGTTTCCCCTTTTACTCTTAGGGAGACCCAAGAGCAATTTGCATAAATATAAAAAGAGAGAGAGATGCAATCAGCTGAGACGGAACAAAAGCTGGAAAAACTTCCGTGCCATGTTCATTTTAGGGTGCCACTCAGGGTGCATACTCTTTTAGCACACTATGCTATGGGTTCGGGATTTGCTGGATCCCTGGGTGGTGGACATCAGGGATACAAACTAGAGTTAAAAACCTTTCCACCCAGGGGCAGGTTTCTGCTCTCAAGATTATCTGTAGACGAGATAGAGAGGAGTTCTTACACTGTGTCCGGGACCTTTCCGTCTTAGGAGTGATAGTTGTTCCAATGCAGGAACAAGGGCTGGGATTCTACTCCAATCTGTTTGTGGTTCCCAAAAAAGAGGGAACTTTCAGATTATTTTTAGATCTCAAAAGTCTAACTTATGTGTGGGATTAGCAGATAAGATACAGTAGTCATCCCTGTTATTAACCTGTCTAAAAACCTAATTCTTGTAAGATTGAGTGTCCCAGACCACTACACTCCCCCCCCCCCCCCCCTTGTCGGCTGATTTGATGACAAGACTATCATTCTCCATTAGACTCTCTAAGGCAGCCCTTTCCTCTTTTGACAAATTGGGAAATCTCTTCTGTTGTTGAGTGGACAGTTCTATTAGATCGGTCTCTATTCTCTCTTGAAAATTTACTAAAATGTACCCCCTAGATTGTACAGGGTAAAATACAGATTTGGGCCTAAATACCATATGTGAATTAAAGAGACACTAATCACCTGCACTTTCTTGTTCAAATTGTTCCAAAATGTGCATATCTATCTTCAGAGAAGTAAAAAAAAAATGGAGCATTTGTGCACAGGTTGGATGGACCGCTGGTGGCCAGTGCTTCATCTAATTCACTATCAGTGGAATAATGTTTCCTTGAGGTCAATTGTCTAATGAGTTAGTTCCTCAGAATACCGTCCTTCAAGATGGAAACTATTCGTTCCATCCTTCCCTTGGTTCAAGAGGGTCAATTCATGACAACGGTAGATTTGAAGGATACGTACTTAGATGTTCCCATCCACGGGGATCATCACAAGTTTGAGGTTTGCCTTTCTAGACAAACACTTTCAGTTTGTGGCCCTTCCAGTGGCCTTGCCACAGCTCCCAGAATTTTCTCAAAGTTCCTGGGAGCCTTGTTGGTGATGCTCTGGTTGCGGAGCATTGCAGTGGCACCTTCTCTGGACGACAGTCTGGTCCAGGCACCATCCTTTCAACAAGCAAACTCACATGGAAGGAGATGTTATCTTTTCTGCGTGCTCACGGATGGAAGGTGAATTTGGGGAAGAGTTGCTACAATGGTAGTGTTCCTGGGAACCATAAGATTCCTTATCAATGAAAATATTTCTGACAGAGATCAGAAAGACAAAGATTTTCTACTCTTGTCTTGCCCTTCAGTCCTCTCCTCGGCCGTCAGTGGCCCAATGTATGGAGATAATTTTTTCTGATGGCAGCTGCCATGGACATCATTCCGTTTGCCCGGTTCCATCGCAGACCACTGCAGTTATGCATGCTCAAACAATGGAACAGGGATTATGCGGATCTGTTTCTGTATTTACACCTGGATCAGGCGACAAGATTCTCTTCTTTGGTGGTTATCTTAGGAATATCTCTCTGTCCCAGGGAACCTGCTTCCGCAGACCTTCCTGGGTGATTGTGACCACGGATGCCAGCCTGCTGGGATGAGGAGCAGTCTGGGGCTCGTTAAAGGCTCAGGGTCTATGGACTCGGGAGGAGTCAGGTCTCCCCATAAACATCCTAGAGCTGAGGGCAATCTTCAATGCTCACCTGACCTGGCCTCAGTTACCTTCAGCCTGGTTTATAAGGTTCCAGTTGGACAACATAACTTCAGTTACATTACTCAAGAAGTCGTTGTTCCTTCTTTGTGTCCTAACCCTTCTTCTCATAGGAGCGTTTGCTGCAGTACCTGGTTGTGGTACGTGGAAAAACTATTTACAGACGACTAAGGATTTTTGCCAGTCTTCTGCTTTGTTTGTTGTTTTCTCTGGGAAACGCAAGGGTCAGAAAGCTACGGCTACTTCTTTCTTTGTGGCTGAAGAGTATAATTCGTTTGGCCTATGAAACTGCTGGACAGCAGCCTCCTGAAAGAATCACGGCTCATTCCATGAGGGCTGTTACCTCTTCCTGGGCATTCAAAAATTAAGCTTCTGTGGAACAGATTTGCAAGGCTGCAACTTGGTCCTCTCTACACACTTTTTCAAAATTTTATAAATTTGATACTTTTGCCTCGGCTGAGGCTTCTTTTGGGAGAAAGGTTCTTCAAGTAGTGGTGCCTTCCGTTTAGGTTCCCTGTCTTGTCCCTCCCTTATCTGTGTCCTCTAGCTTATTATTGATTCCCAGTAGTAATTAGAGATGATCCGTGGACTCCCCGTGTCATTAGAAAGAAAACGAAATTCATGCTTACCTGATAAATGTATTTCTCGACACGGTGAGTCCATGGCCCGCCCTGTTTTATTTGGAAAATGTTTGTGTTATAAACCTCAGGCACCTCTGCACCTTGTGTTACTTCCTTTCTCTCTTTTTTCGTTTGTTGAATGACTAGGGTTGGAGGGAAGGGGGGGGTGATACTTAACAGCTTTGCTGTGGTGCTCTTTGCCTCCTCCTGCTGGCCAGGAGTGATATTCCCAGTAGTAATTAGAGATGATCCGTGGACTCAACGTGTCAAGAAAGAAATTCATTTATCAGGTAAGCATAAATTTTGTTTTTTTATGTTTTGTTGGAAGAAATACTTCTCTGAGATTCCGTTTAAATTTCTTCATTTGTTTTTCACTTTTGTTTCCTTTGTCTTATGGAGTAGTATAGATAGTCTTTACCTTTATTGTAACAATAGATCTATATTTCTGCCTATTCTTTGGTGAAGAGTTGTTTTGGTTTTTGGTTTTCATGGAGAATGACAACTATCAATCCCCCCCCTCCCCTCTTGCCTTTGGACTTTCTTCTTAGCCAAACAACAGTTTAAAAGGTTTCAGTTAATCCCATTGCAGAACTCCAAAAAGATTTTCTGCATCAAGATTTGGTTGTGAGCTTTGACTAAGGCACTGGGGTTGTTCAGCTTCGCCAAATTCCTAGTTTGAGGGTAGAATTTTAACAGATCTCAACAAAATAATGCTGCTATGTGTGTTATAGGTATATGAAGCACCATTTTTTTTTCATGATTCAGATGGAGATACCTATGTCTATTATTTACTTGACTTTATTCTCTTGGTATAATTAATTGAAAAGCAAGTAATTATGTTCAGGAGTGTGCATGTGTTTAAAGTACTATATGAAACCGGTTTTGAAGAATAAGTTTAAGAATGTTATAGATTTGCAAGAGCACTAGATGGCAGCAGTATTTGCTGCCATGTAGTGCTACAGACACATGCACGCTACCCACCTTGTTATGCTCTTCACCAAAGAAATACCATACGAACATATCAAATTTGATAATATAAGTAAATTGGAAATGTTTTATTACTTTTTTTATTGAATGCTCTATCTGAATCATACCTTAAAGGGACATTTGGAATAATATGGTTCAGTCCAGCAGGAGGAGGATGTGTCTTAATATTTTTTTCTGTGAGGGCAGACTTTTATAAATAAATCAGTCTGTATTCCTACTGCACACAAAGTAAAATGGGTATTGCCCAAGTGGATGGTTATATCTGCAACAGTGCAGATTTCTGGCGGTTCCTTACTGGATGTGTTTGCCTATGGATATACTGCTACCTGCACCCTAGTGTATGTTAAGTGAGATTGCACCCTTTACCCACAAGTGTGTGTATATATATTATTATTATTATTATTATTATTATTATTTATATTATTATTATTATTTATATTATTATTATTATTTATATTATTATTATTATTTATATTATTATTTATATTTATTTTATTATTTATATTTATATTATTATTTATATTATTATTTATATTTATATTATTATTATTATTTATATTATTATTATTATTATTTATATTATTTATATTTATATTATTATTTATATTTATATTATTTATATTATTTATATTATTATTATTATTATTTATATTATTATTATTATTTATATTATTATTATTATTTATATTATATATATATATATATATTATTATTATTATTATATATATATTATTATATATATATATATATATATAATTATTATTATTTATATATATATAATTATTATTATTTATATATATATAATTATTATTATTTATATATATATATATATATATATATATAATTATTATTTATATATATATATAAAATATATACTGTAGATGTTTCTGCTCGGGGGGGGGGGGGGGGGGAATATATATTCTTGAGCTTGTAACTTCCACTGAGAGCTGTGGTTCTAGTTTTAATTTCAATTTAAAACATTTTAATTCACAATCACTCTAATTTACTACACTTTTGTCTCTGCTGGGGTAGTTATCCCCATTGTTCATGTTCCCTTACTAGAACAATATGGAACGTTTGTTTTGTGTTGCATGAAGAATTTATAAAAAATGTTTTGAAGAAAGTCCTGTTTAAAGTAAAACCAATAGAAGCATGATTGTGTATTGTGTACACTTCTCTTCTTATGTTAAATGAAAGTCTTATCCAGAATTTTTACTGTTTAAAAAGATAATCCTTTTATTACCCTTCTCCATTTTTGTATAAACAGTTATATTAATATTTCAGTTCTTTTGACAGAGGTAAAAAATATAAGGGGGCAGTCTCCAGAGACTTTAGATACAAATTAATCACAGACTTGCATTTTAGCCAATCAGTGCTTACTGAAAAATAACTGCACAAGAGTGAGCACAATGTTATCTTTATGGCATAAACAGGCGCTGTCTAGCTGTGAAAAAACTGTAAAAATGAACTGAGGTGGTCTTCAAGGGCTTAGACATTAGCCTATGAACCTACCTAGGTTTAGCTTTAAACAAAGAATACATAGAGAACAAAACTAATTTGATGATAAAACTAAATTGGAAATTTGTTTTATATTGCATGCCCTATCTGAATCATGAAAGTTTAATTTTGACTAGACTGTCCCTTTAATTTGCTTAATATTGCAGAGGGACAGTGATGACGATGATGACGACGACAGTGGAAAGGAAGATGGTCCTCTAGAAGAACAAATTGAACGTTTACAGGAGAAGGTAGAGGCTGCCCAAAGTGAACAGAAAAATTTATTTCTGGTAATTTTTCAGGTAATGCAGCTGTAATAACTAAAATCCATTGTATACTCACCCAACTGTTTCAATACCTTTATTGCCTATGTCATTTTTTAATTATTTTTTTTTCCCCAGCGCTTTATTATGATCCTTACTGAACACTTGGTGCGATGTGAAACTGGAGGCATTGATGTGTTTACTCCCTGGTATAAGAACTGCATAGAAAGACTTCAGCATATATTCCTTCAGGTTAGTTATGTAAAAACATGCAGAAATTCTTGTGCAAGTTAAAATGATACAAAACATCATTACAGATGTATAGCCATGACTGAAGGAATCAATATTTTTTTTTTATAGCATCATCAAATTATTCAGCAGTACATGGTGACCCTGGAAAACTTATTATTCACTGCAGAGTTGGATCATCACATCCTGACAGTCTTCCAGCAGTTTTGTGCGTTGCAGGCTTAATGTTTGGCACATGGGTGCTGCCTCCTGATAGTCCTTACTGCTTTACGAAAATGCATTTTGAAGGTTGAACTTTGTTGAGGATTATTTTTTTTTTTTTTGTATTTTAAGAACTCATGCCACTCGCACTCAAATGTGATGTTAACGGAGGAAAGGTTGTTTTGTTTTTTGTTTGTTTTTTTAAGTGTTAATGGTAATCATTTAAAATAATGGCTTCTATTTGGACACTATGAACTTATGACCATGTTATTTTAAACTGTTCACATTGCAGTGACTATCCCCTGAATTGTCAATTATCATTGCAACTTTTCTTTCTATATTTTTTCATTACTATGTGAATCTGATGCAAGAAATGTGTTTTTGTAAATGTGGCAGAGTAGTCATTTATTCTATTTTGTTGTTATATTCCACATCCACAATAGTGCATTACATAACATTTTTGGAAAGTCAGTTGCTCATAAAAGAACTTTTTTTTTTCTTTTCCCAGTGGCTTGTTTTAAATAGTCTGATTTTTTTATTTTATTTTTTTGGGTGTTTTTTTTTTTTTTATTAATAATTTTAGGTGGTGTTCCAAAATATTCTGATCTTGAAAAGGTATTAGTCTTTAATGACCTGAGAATCTTGGCCCATAAACATTGGTTTTGTTCTCTGTTTTTTTCCAAATAATAAAATATAGATTTAAAAGACTGATCGGAGAATGTCATCCTAAAATTGTCATGATAGTAGTTAGGAAAAATAGATATACGGATTTTGTTTAAGGCTCAAGGCATTTATAGGACTAGCTATCTTCCTATCTTTATTACCTGAATTAAATATTTTTTTTTTACTAATGTTATAACTATCAGAGCCTAAATAAGTAAGCAATAACATCTGTCATCAGTTAGTGTTTGTCAACCCATATATGGTGCTTGTAATAAATGTAGACATTGAAAGGGACACTAAACTTCTATGGTTTACATAAAATGTCATTTTAACCTAACAAAATAAAACCCTTTCCAATCTACTTCTATTATAAAATTTGCTTTGTTCTTTTGGTATCCTTTATTGAAGACTAAACCTACATAGGTCCACAAGCGCTTAGTAGTGTGCAGTTATCTTTAGCATCCTAAAATTGTAGTTAATGAGACACATATTCTCGTGTTTCCTCTGAACCTACGTAGGGTTACTCATCAACAATTGATACAAAGATAACAATGCAAATTTGATTGCAGAATTCAGTTTCATCAAGTTGTTAAAATTTGCCTTCTTGCTGTTAATCATGTAAGTTTAATTTGTCCTTTTTAAAAAGTGATTATTTTTTTCTGGAATACCAGTTGAATTGTGTTCTGGAATTAAAACGTTAACAGTTGTATAGATGTGTTTATTAAAAACAAAAATCTCCACTGAGCAAGGTTTTCAGTCACTTTCTGTGGTTAACACTGGCTTGATACTTAGTCTGAAGTTATTATTTCCTCTTAAGGACATGACGAGTCCACGGATAATCTTCATTACTTATGGGATATTCGCCTCCTGCCTGCAGGAGGTGGCAAAGAGCATCTACAGCAAAGCTGTTAAATAGTCCCTCTCTTCCCCTCCAACCCAGTCATTCTCTTTGCCTACGTTAGTGATAGGAGATGGCAAAGTGAGGTGTTAGGAAAAGATTCTTCAATCAAGAGTTTATTTTTTAGTAGTGCCAGAATGTACTACTTTACTCTGGGGTGTAGCTTAGACCTAATCAGTCTCTATAGTAGGGCTTTTTGGTGGCTTTAAGGCATTAGGAACTGGTGGGACATAATTCTCACTGCGCCTCCTAAGATGTTGCTGCCCCATTATAGATGGCCTAAGCGCATGGTAACTCAGGCTGATCTGCTTCCACAGGGCTATGAGAGGGAGAAGTAGGATCCTCTTACACCTGTTGGACGATCCTGTTATCAGGCAGTGTGGAGGTAAGTGCTATTTATTTTTCATTCTGGAACCGCAGGCAGAGTGATTTTGGCACTTTACTTACCCTTAATTTTACACTTGTGTTATGCTGCTAGTGCAGCTCCGGTACAAAACTCTTATGTTATAGGGATTATGTTGTGGCACAATCAGTATGTACAGGCACTGGGGAGACTGCTTTATTATTTTTTATTAGGGCCCCAGTGAACTTGTGTTTTTTAACATGGATACTGGGCTAGACAGGCTTTTTTGATGTACGCCCACGATGGACGGGGCCTATTTCCGCGTGCTTCCTCCTTCTGGCTGCTCCCGGGCTGAGAAGTCGCATGGAGTTCTGTTACCGCATGGCCTCTGTTTACAAAATAATGGTCAGGTGGTGGTAGTGCTCCCGGCAAGCGGTGTGACCTCCCAGGAACTCCTGATATCGACATCCGGTGGTCCTGGGAGGTCGATCGCTTGTTTGGTGGCAGGTAGGCACCTCAGCAGGCTGCTGAGGTGTAGATGTGTCTGGAAAAGCGTTATTTTGTATTTTTTTTACTATAATATAAAAACGGCAGTAAAAACTTTTGGGTTTAAAATTGAAAGGCACAGGCTGATTATTTTCATAACGGTCTGTTAATTTCTTTTACAAGATATGACGAGTCCACGGATTTCATCCTTACTTATGGGATATCGCCTCCTGGTTAGCAGGAGGAGGCAAAGAGCACCACAACAGAGCTTTATATATAGCTCCTCCCTTCCCTCCCACTCCAGTCATTCTCTTTGCCTGTGTTAGTGAAAGGAAGAGGTAAAGTGAGGTGTTAGTTTAGATTCTTCAATCAACAGCTTATTATTTTTAAATGGTGCCGGTGTGTACTATTTTTTTCCCAGGGCTAGAGCTTCTGGCTTGTAAGCAATGGAACTGGGGAGATTCTCACAACGCTCCCATATGGATTGCTGCCCTGCTGATCGTGTTAGCAATTATTATCTAAGACTTTATTTGTCCCCACAGACGTGCTGGAGGTGAGGATAGGGAACATCTTCATTGTGTGGGACTGCTTCATATTGCGTTTAGCTTGGAGGTATGTACAGTCGTTTATTTCTGTGGAGACTGAAGTATCTCAGAACAGACTGGCACTTATTCCCTGTACAGGGAGAGGTTAATCGTTTTGCATTACAGGTTATGTGCATAAATATTACCCTTGTTTTTTTGGGTCAATCGGTAGCCTAATAACGGGTTAACCAGGGGCTAATGATTTTTACTATGAGCTTGACGCTGGGAGATTGTGGCATGCTCAGCACAGTATTTATTTCTCTTGTTAAGTGTGTTCAGTCCACGGGTCATCCATTACTTATGGGATATATTCTCCTTCCCAACAGGAAGTTGCAAGAGGATCACCCAAGCAGAGCTGCTATATAGCTCCTCCCCTCACATGTCATATCCAGTCATTCTCTTGCAACCCTCAACAAAGGAGGTCGCAAGAGGAGCTGGAGTTTTTACTTATCTATTCTTCAATCAAAAGTTTGTTATTTTAAATGGCACCGGAGTGTGCTGTTTTTCTATCTCAGGCAGTATTTGGAAGAAGAAACTGCCTGCGTTTTTTTTCTATGATTTTAGGCGTAACTAAGATCCACTGGCTGTTCTCGACAATTCTGAGGAGTGGGGTAACTTCAGAAACTGGGAATGGCATGTGGGGTCCTCCGCAAATGAGGTATGTGCAGTACTTTATTTTCTGGGAATGGAATTGACTAAGAAAATACTGCTGTTACCGTATGATGTAAGTACAGCCTTAAATGCAGTAGTGGCAACTGGTATCAGGCTGATAAATGTATGCGCAGTCGAGTTATTTTCTAGGGACTAGAATTTGACTGAGAAAATACTGTTAAAACTGAAATAATACTTAAGCCTTATCTGCAGTGGTAGCGACTGGTAGCAGGCTTAGTGATTAACTTTGCATGACATTGGAAAATGTTGTTTTTTAATAAAACGTTTACTGGCATGTTATTTGTTTTTGTGAGGTACTTTCGTGATAAATCGCTTTGGGCATGATTTTTTTCCACGTGGCTAACATATTTTTCTGCATGGAAACCGTTATATCAGGGCTCCCGCTGTTGTGATAGGAGTGGGAGGGACCTTGTTTTTAGCGCCTTGTTGCGCAGTTAAAATTCTAGCACAGTCTTCCTGCTTCTTCCTCCTTGATCCAGGACGTCTCTAGAGAGCTCACAAAGATCAGCTCTGCAAAATTCATTTTTGAGGGAGGTAATCAGTCACAGCAGATCTGTGACAGTGTGTTTGACTGTGATTAAAAGCGTTAAATCTTAATTGATATCCGTTTTATCCGTTTTGGGTATTGAGGGGTTAATCATCCTTTTGCTAATGTGTGCAATCCTCTGCTAATAATACACTTCTTGTTAAGAATTGTTTAATTATATCTGTATTTTTGAAGCGCTGCAGCGTTTTTTTTTATATTGCTTGTAAACTTATTGAAAGTGATTTCCAAGCTTGCTAGTTTCATTGCTAAGTCTGTTTAAACATGTCTGATTCAGAGGAAACTGTTTGTTCATCATGTTCAAAAGCCAATGTGGAGCCCAATAGAACGATGTGTACCAATTGTATTGATATTGCTTTGAATAAAAGTCAATCTGTACCGATAAAGAAACTATCACCAGACAACGAGGGGGAAGTTATGCCGCCTAACTCTCCTCACGTGTCAGTACCTGCGTCTCCCGCTCGGAAGATGCGTAGGATTGAGACGCCAAGTACATCTAGGCCCTTACAAATCACTTTACATGATATGGTTAATGTTATGAAAGAAGTATTATATAATATGCCCGAATTTAGGGGCAAACGCGATAGCTCTGGGTTAAGGACAGAGCGCGCTGATGACACGAGAGCCATGTCTGATACTGCGTCACAATTTGCAGAACATGAGGACGGTGAGCTTCATTCTGTCGGTGACGGTTCTGATCCGGGGAGACCGGATTCAGAAATTTCAAATTTTAAATTTAAGCTTGAGAACCTCTGTGTGTTACTAGGGGAGGTATTAGCGGCTCTGAATGATTGCGACACGGTGGCAATCCCAGAGAAATTGTGTAGGTTGGATAGATACTATGCGGTACCGTTGTGTACTGACGTTTTCTCCTGTTAAGTGTAGTCAGTCCACGGGTCATCATTATTTATGGGATATTAACTCCTCCCCAACAGGAAGTGCAAGAGGATCACCCAAGCAGAGCTGCTATATAGCTCCTCCCCTCTACGTCACACCCAGTCATTCTCTTGCACCCAACTAATAGATAGGATGTGTGAGAGGACTGTGGTGATTAAACTTAGTTTTTTTATATCTTCAATCAAAAGTTTGTTATTTTAAACGGCACCGGAGTGTGTTGTTTTCTTCTCAGGCAGAATTTGAAGAAGAATCTACCTGAGTTTTTGTGTATGATCTTAGCGGACGTAACTAAGATCCATTTGCTGTTCTCGGCCATTCTGAGGAGTAAGGTAACTTCAGATCAGGGGACAGCGGGCAGGTTCACCTGCAAAGAGGTATGTTGCAGTATATTATTTTCTAAGGAATGGAATTGACTGAGAAAATACTGCTAATACCGATATAATGTAAGTACAGCCTTAAATGCAGTAGTAGCAACTGGTATCAGGCTGATATGTATATATGTTTACACTTAAGTATTTCTGGGGAATGGCACTTCACTGGGAAAATACTGTATGCATTTAACTTTTAGCCTAACTTGCAGTGTGAGCGACTAGCAGCAGGCTTTTAATGACATTTCATAAATTAGATTTTAAACGTTTGCTGGCATGTTAAATCGTTTAATTATCTGAGGTACTTGGTGAAAAATTGTTTTGGGCGTTATTTTCCACATGGCTGTCGTTTGTTTTAAATTAAAACAGTTTACTGAGCTTCCCTCACTGTTGTAGTGTGAGTGGGAGGGGCTTATTTTGGCGCTTTTACTACGCATCAGAAATTCAGTCACAGTCTGCCTTTTTCTCCCTGCATGATCCAGGACGTCTCCACAGAGCTCAGGGGTCTTCAAAACTAGTTTTGAGGGAGGTAATCACTCACAGCAGACCTGTGAGACTGCTTTGACTGTGCTAAAAACGCTTATATTTTCAATTGTTATCCGTTTTTTTCTGATATTAGGGGTTAATCATCCATTGCTAATGAGTGCAATCCTTTGCTAAATTTGGTTTCTATAACTAATCCGGTTCATTGTTATTCAACTGTGACAGTTTTTGTGTGCTTCTTAAAGGCACAGTAACGTTTTTACATATTGCTTGTAAATTTAGTTGAAAAGTATTTCCAAGCTTGCTAGTCTAATTGCTAGTTTGTTTAAACATGTCTGACACAGAGGAATCTCTTTGTGCAATATGTTCAAAAGCCAAGGTGGAGCCCAATAGAAATTTATGTACTAATTGCATTGATGATACTTTAAATAAAAGTCAATCTGTACATGTTAAGCAACATTCACCAGACAACGAGGGGGAAGTTATGCCGACTAACTTGCCTCACGTGTCAGTACCTGCATCTCCCGCTCAGGAGGTGCGTGATATTTTAACGCCAAGTACATCAGGGCGGCCATTACAAATCACTCTACAAGACATGGCTAATGTTATGACTGAAGTTTTGTCTAAATTGCCAGAACTTAGGGGTAAACGAGATCACTCTGGGATGAGAACAGAGTACGCTGATAATGCTAGGGCCATGTCTGATACTGCGTCACAATTTGCAGAGCATGAGGACGGAGAGCTTCATTCTGCGGGTGATGGATCTGATCCAAATAAACTGGATTCAGACATTTCAAATTTTAAGTTTAAGCTGGAAAACCTCCGTCTATTACTAGGGGAGGTGTTAGCGGCTCTGAATGATTGTAACACAGTTGCAATCCCAGAGAAAATGTGTAGGTTGGATAAATATTTTGCGGTACCGACGAGTACTGACGTTTTTCCTATACCTAAGAGACTTACTGAAATTGTTACTAAGGAGTGGGATAGACCCGGTGTGCCTTTCTCACCCCCTCCTATATTCAGAAAAATGTTTCCAATAGACGCCACCACACGGGACTTATGGCAAACGGTCCCTAAGGTGGAGGGAGCAGTTTCTACTTTAGCTAAGCGTACCACTATCCCGGTGGAGGATAGTTGTGCCTTTTCAGATCCAATGGATAAAAAGTTAGAGGGTTACCTTAAGAAAATGTTTGTTCAACAAGGTTTTATATTACAACCCCTTGCATGCATTGCGCCTGTCACGGCTGCGGCAGCATTTTGGTTTGAGTCTCTGGAAGAGACCCTTGACTCAGCGACATTAGATGAGATTTCACACAAGCTTAAAACCCTTAAGCTAGCTAATTCATTTATTTCTGATGCCATAGTACATTTAACTAAACTTACGGCTAAGAATTCAGGATTCGCCATTCAGGCACGCAGAGCGCTGTGGCTAAAATCCTGGTCAGCTGATGTAACTTCTAAATCGAAATTACTTAACATACCTTTCAAGGGGCAGACTTTATTCGGGCCCGGTTTGAAAGAAATTATCGCTGATATTACGGGAGGTAAAGGCCATGCCCTGCCTTAAGACAGAGCCAAACATAGGGCTAGACAGTCTAATTTTCGTGCCTTTCGTAACTTCAAGGCAGGAGCAGCATCAACTTCCTCTGCTCCAAAACAGGAAGGAGCTGTTGCTCGCTACAGACAAGGCTGGAAACCTAACCAGACCTGGAACAAGGGCAAGCAGGCCAGAAAACCTGCTGCTGCCCCTAAGACAGCATGAAGTGAGGGCCCCCGATCCGGAAACGGATCTAGTGGGGGGCAGACTCTCTCTCTTCGCCCAGGCTTGGGCAAGAGATGTCCAGGATCCCTGGGCATTGGAGATCATATCTCAGGGATATCTTCTGGACTTCAAAGCTTCTCCTCCACAAGGGAGATTTCACCTTTCAAGGTTGTCAACAAACCAGATAAAGAAAGAGGCGTTTCTACGCTGTGTACAAGACCTTTTACTAATGGGAGTGATCCACCCAGTTCCGCGGTCGGAACACGGACAAGGGTTTTACTCAAATCTGTGGTTCCCAAAAAAGAGGGAACCTTCAGACCAATATTGGATTTAAAGATCCTAAACAAATTCCTAAGAGTTCCATCGTTCAAAATGGAAACTATTCGGACAATCTTACCCATGATCCAAAAGGGTCAGTACATGACCACAGTGGATTTAAAGGATGCTTACCTTCACATACCGATTCACAGAGAACATTACCGGTATCTAAGGTTTGCCTTCCTAGACAAGCATTACCAGTTTGTAGCTCTTCCCTTCGGGTTGGCTACGGCTCCAAGAATCTTTACAAAGGTTCTGGGCTCTCTTCTGGCGGTACTAAGACCGCGAGGAATTTCGGTAGCTCCGTACCTAGACGACATTCTGATACAAGCGTCAAGCTTTCAAACTGCCAAGTCTCATACAGAGTTAGTACTGGCATTTCTAAGGTCGCATGGGTGGAAAGTGAACGAGGAGAAGAGTTCTCTCTTACCACTCACAAGAGTTCCCTTCTTGGGGACTCTTATAGATTCTGTAGAAATGAAAATTTACCTGACAGAGGACAGGTTAACAAAGCTTCTAAATGCTTGCCGTGTCCTTCATTCCATTCAACACCCGTCAGTGGCTCAATGCATGGAGGTAATCGGCTTAATGGTAGCGGCAATGGACATAGTTCCTTTTGCACGCCTGCACCTCAGACCGCTGCAATTGTGCATGCTAAGTCAGTGGAATGGGGATTACTCAGATTTGTCCCCTACGCTGAATCTGGATCAAGAGACCAGAGATTCTCTTCTATGGTGCTTTCTCGGCCACATCTGTCCAGAGGGATGCCCTTCAGCAGGCCAGACTGGACAATTGTAACAACAGACGCCAGCCTACTAGGTTGGGGCGCTGTCTGGAATTCCCTGAAGGCTCAGGGATCATGGACTCAAGAGGAGAGTCTCCTTCCAATAAACATTCTGGAATTGAGAGCAGTTCTCAATGCCCTTCTGGCTTGGCCTCAGTTATCAACTCTGAGGTTCATCAGGTTTCAGTCGGACAACATCACGACTGTGGCTTACATCAACCATCAGGGAGGGACAAGGCGTTCCCTAGCGATGATGGAAGTATCAAAGATAATTCGCTGGGCAGAGTCTCACTCTTGCCACCTGTCAGCGATCCACATCCCAGGAGTGGAGAACTGGGAGGCGGATTTCTTAAGTCGCCAGACTTTTCATCCGGGGGAGTGGGAACTTCATCCGGAGGTCTTTGCCCAAATACTTCGACGTTGGGGCAAACCAGATATGGATCTCATGGCGTCTCGCCAGAACGCCAAGCTTCCTCGTTACGGGTCCAGTCCTGATAGATGCCTTGACAGCACCTTGGACCTTCAGGATGGCTTATGTGTTTCCACCCTTCCCGATGCTTCCTCGTTTGATTGCCAGGATCAAACAGGAGAAAGCATCGGTGATTCTAATAGCGCCTGCGTGGCCACGCAGGACCTGGTATGCAGATCTAGTGGACATGTCATCCTGTCCACCTTGGTCTCTGCCTCTGAGACAGGACCTTCTAATTCAGGGTCCTTTCAAACATCAAAATCTAATTTCTCTGAAGCTGACTGCATGGAAATTGAACGCTTGATTTTATCAAAGCGTGGATTTTCGGAGTCAGTAATTAATACCTTAATACAGGCTAGGAAACCTGTTACCAGGAAAATTTATCATAAGATATGGCGTAAATACTTACACTGGTGCGAATCCAAGAGTTACTCATGGAGTAAGGTTAGGATTCCTAGGATATTGTCTTTTCTACAAGAAGGTTTAGAAAAGGGTTTATCTGCAAGTTCTTTAAAGGGACAGATCTCAGCTCTGTCCATCCTTTTACAGAAACGTCTGTCAGAAGTTCCAGACGTTCAGGCTTTTTGTCAAACTTTGGCTAGAATTAAGCCTGTGTTTAAGACTGTAGCTCCACCGTGGAGCTTAAACTTGGTTCTTAACGTTTTACAGGGTGTTCCGTTTGAACCCCTTCATTCCATTGATATCAAGCTGTTATCTTGGAAAGTTCTGTTTTTAATGGCTATTTCCTCGGCTCGTAGAGTCTCTGAGTTATCAGCCTTACATTGTGATTCTCCGTATCTGATTTTTCATTCAGATAAGGTAGTTCTGCGTACTAAACCTGGGTTCTTACCTAGTCACTAACAAGAATATCAATCAAGAGATTGTTGTTCCATCATTGTGCCCTAAACCTTCTTCAAAGAAGGAACGACTTCTGCACAATCTAGACGTAGTCCGTGCCCTGAAATTTTATTTACAGGCAACTAAAGATTTTCGCCAAACTTCTTCCTTGTTTGTCGTTTATTCTGGACAGAGGAGAGGTCAAAAAGCATCTGCTACCTCTCTATCTTTTTGGCTTCGTAGCATAATACGTTTAGCCTATGAGACTGCTGGACAGCAACCTCCTGAAAGGATTACAGCTCATTCTACTAGAGCTGTGGCTTCCACTTGGGCCTTTAAGAATGAGGCCTCTGTTGAACAGATTTGCAAGGCTGCAACTTGGTCTTCTCTTCATACTTTTTCCAAATTTTACAAATTTGACACTTTCGCTTCTTCGGAGGCTGGTTTTGGGAGAAAGGTTCTACAGGCAGTGGTTCCTTCTGTTTAATGTTCCTGCCTTGTCCCTCCCATCATCCGTGTACTTAGCTTTGGTATTGGTATCCCATAAGTAATGGATGACCCGTGGACTGAACACACTTAACAAGAGAAAACATAATTTATGCTTACCTGATAAATTTATTTCTCTTGTTGTGTGTTCAGTCCACGGCCCGCCCTGTCTTTTTAAGGCAGGTTCCAAATTTTAAAATTATAACTCCAGTCACCACTGCACCTTATAGTTTCTCCTTTCTCGTCTTGTTTCGGTCGAATGACTGGATATGACATGTGAGGGGAGGAGCTATATAGCAGCTCTGCTTGGGTGATCCTCTTGCAACTTCCTGTTGGGAAGGAGAATATATCCCATAAGTAATCGATGACCCGTGGACTGAACACACTACAAGAGAAATAAATTTATCAGGTAAGCATAAATTATGTTTTTGCTTTGACAACTGTTGTTTTTTTTTTTTTTTTATTATTTTTTTATTGAAGTTTAGACACATATTATCACAACAAGAACTCGCCCACAGGCCAAAGTTACAACATAGAGATTAATACATTGTCTATACATAGGCATTGTTGAGAAAGCAATAGGCTTATATAGCAAGAGAAAATACATTTTGAAATCTGATTTTGAAGATAGACAGTATCTTGGGCGAGATTAAATAAAACTTCATTTTATAATATATTATCAGCATATGAGCTCCACATTCTAATAGTATTTTACCTAAGACCAAAATATCAGTCTGTGGAGGGTTAACATAAATATCAGCCACTCTTGGGCTGAGGTTAATAGGGGGGTGGGGGATATTCAGCGGGTAAGCACCGCTATACGCATAGGGAAAGGGGTGAGGGGGACGGAGCCATATATATAGGAACTAGCAGGATATAATACAGTATGCTGGGTTAACTTATAAGCAACAAACTGAACATGGATTTATTTCAGGCTATTATGGATATTAGAGTTCTCCCCTCCAGGAAAGCGTTTAATACAAAATATACACCAAGTGTCCCAAGAGGTATATATATGGGACCAGACGATCAAGGTAGTTCAAAGTTTACCAATGCAGGGTAATATTCGGGAGTATTTTAGAATTATACTAAAGGTATGATGCTTTATAGTTATAGGTAAAAGACAACCTTATTGCAATAAATAGAGGTATGTCTAATCAAGGGAGGCCTAGTCTTCCTGTTATAACTGGTTAATATAACTTGATCTAAATAAATGCTATTAATGTTTACAACAAGTTTAGAGGGTATGCTTACCTCCATGAGTATATAAACTATTGGAGAACTATAGGTAAGCCTGGTTAAACAAACCCAAACAATAAAAATTTCATACCATAAATCTTATCTAGAGCAATTTGCAGTCTCATATAACATATATACTATAAGCAGCACCTACTTCTCATTATTAACTGAGCCCTAACTACTACACATAATTAAGAATGGAGAGAGTTAGTTGAGGCATTTTAGGATAACAGAGTCATGTTAGGTTAGGCTAAAAACATTTAACTAATAAACTTAATACGTTGCCACATATAAGCATTAGTGAGATCACACTTTGTAATGTTTGGTCTAGAATGAGAGAGCCAATGGAAGATTTTTCTGGCGTCCTGACATGTACATCATATAATAGGCAATTCCCACAATTATAGCATGGGCAGAGAAAAATAGCATGGGGAGACATATTTTCTATATATCTAAGTAAAACATATAATTATAGAACAATTAACTTTCTCAGGCAGCACCTTAAACACATCTAAAGAGGAAAACATTTAGGAAGTAAACAAAATGGAACAATTAGTCAGGTTTTTAAATTAGCGACTAAGAGCCTTGTCATACAGATCATTATCACTAAAGTGCTAGCTCAGTCTGTGGTGTCAGACTGTTAAGTATTTATATGCGACCAAGACCCTGATATTAAGCAACAAGTCTCTGTTGCTGCTGAACTAACATCACAGTAAGCGTTTAAAACAGGTCGCTATTAATGTTAACTTGTAGGGAATAGGACAGTGCAGAGAGATGTCAAACTTAAGGGGTTAGCCCAAGATTCCAACACTGGCCAGTTTACATATTCTAACGGCTCAATAATACAAAACTGTAATAGCTATAAACCTAAGTCTATAAACCCAATTGTATTAGCTGGGTACTATAACGGAGACAGAAATGGAGTTGAGAGTAAAGTCTTGCATGTCTGCAAGTGCGTGTACGACTATGTCATGCTTTCATAATTATAATTGAGACTGTTGCAGCTAGTTAACTCGTGAAAAACAACAATAAAACACCCATCTCAGAACTATTTATTATATTTTTCCCCTGAAAAGTAAGATATATCTGTAGGGAAATGATGACCCAATTTATAGCATTGTCCGATGCTGAGAGAGTTCCATAAGAAAAAAAAAGTATTCATATCACAGTCTACAACTTGAAGGGCTGTCAATCCCCAGTAAATACCTGAGTCACATAGGAGACCGGCTAGGGGCTGTGTAAAAAAAAAAGAGAGAGATTAGCCGATTCCCATTCTAATATGGCGTGACTCTGCAGTTAATGTTCCAGAAAGGGGCAGCGCACAAAGAACAGAGACCATTCTCCCTCCTACAGCAGATGCGACACAGCTCTGATGGGAAAGCCTGCACTCCGCTCCAGCATGGAACATCTGGGCGTCCAACAAAAGGGCTAGTTCTTTCCTTATCCGGCAAGAAATACCAGCCTTCGGTAATGGGCCATGTGACACCCGCTCGTGGCAGGGTAAGTAAGCCACCTTCCATACGGCCATGTTTTCACTCAGATCGCTCGACTTCAGCTGGGTCTTCCCACGCCACCCTTCAGTAGCATCCTCTGGGGTCTGGGTACTGGGGCAATTCCCACGATTAGTGTGAGAGGGAGCAACTTGGGTCTGACCCGATTCGCTGCCTGTTAGAAGCAGCGGAGCTAAACTTGGCTCAACCTCCGGTCTCCATATAGAAGGGGCCTCCGCAGTATCATAGCTTCCTCCAGATAGCGCCTGTACTGTACACTTGAGCTCCTCTTCTTGCGGCTCCGATAAGCAGTACAGCATTGACATTAAGTCTTCAGTTATGTTCCGGTAATGTTTCTCTAGGAGTCTCTGCATGTTCAAATCCCATGTTTGTAGAGCGTCTATAGCGGTCGACGCAGCCATATGTAAACTGTGTCCAGAAGCTCCTCGTGGCTTAGCAAAACATAAAGTTTTCGTAGAAATAGCTCAATAATGATCAATCCCTTCTTGCTTTAAATGTGGAGCAGTTAAGATTAATGCTTAGCTGAACAACAGAGTGATTTCAAGCTTTGAAATATAATTTCTTTGCAATAATTTTAGCTAAAAGCCAGGAGCTTTCCAAGAGCACGTCTGGTTGCTTCAGTAGCTGGCTCCGCCCCCCCAACTGTTGTGTTTTTATATGAAGGGGCACATTGGTGATTTGAGGTACTATTATGAGAACCAACATGTTTTATTTCCCATGCGGTGTTTGCTATGACCGGGGATGTTAGCTGCGCCCACGAGGGGTGGGGCTTGATTTTGCGCGCTCAGACGCGCATTTTCTGTCCGGATCAGGCCTTGGAGCAGCATGTATCTAGGCTCCGGTGTGGCCTAAGTCGCTTGTGCTTATAAACTTCATAAACTACTTGGGAGCGCCGTCCACGACTTTTCAGTTTTTCGGTTTGGGACAGGTAGGCGCCACAGCTAATTTATTCATAAATTGCTTAATAGGTAATCTCTGACAGTATATGTTCATTATATGTCTTAGGGTATTTTTCAAAGTTCTTGCAGTTTAGTGCAGAGCAATAAACGCATATGCGGCTTTAATTTTTAAAGAGACAGTACACCCGCTTTTGTTTCTTTTACAAGATATGACAAGTCCACGGATTTCATCCTTACTTATGGGATATCACCTCCTGGTAAGCAGGAGGAGGCAAAGAGCTCCACAGCAGAGCTGCATATATAGCTCCTCCCTTCCCCCCCAACCCAGTCATTCTCTTTGCCTGTGTTAGTGATAGGAGAGAGGTAAAGTGAGGTGTTAGTGTGGATTCTTCAATCAAGAGTTTTTTATTTTTAAATGGTGCCGAGGGTACTATTTTTCTACAGAGAAGCGTCTGGAAATAGCCTGTCATGTTATGGGAACTAGTGGATTTTTAGCTTCACTGCGCCTCCCATACTTGTGCTGCTTCTCTGTGTACGGTCATAGAATACTGACTAAGACCCTTCTACCTTACAGGACCTCAGGAGGAAGAGTGGACCTCTTGGCACTGTAAGATTTTCATGCTGTTCCTCAGCATGGAGGTAAGTGCAGTCCTTTGTTCTCTGGGGCTCTGCAACATATCCCAGAACCGACTGTACTCTGCCTTTTTTCCTGTGAGGGGCTTGGGTAAGGGCTTCCCTTGGTAGCATGTGTGGGCTGTCTTTTTATTGTAAATGGGATCCCAACATGTTACACTTTTCCAATCTCATCTGGCAGGAACAAATAGGTTAGGTTAGATGCGCTGGGAGCTGCGTTAGATACAATTGCTGACGCAACGGGCGAGTCACTTATGTTAAGTGCGGAGTTCACTACATGTCCTATGTTTTGGCTTACATGGGGGACCTTGTGAATATGAGGCTGACTCTGGGAGTAGTACCGGAGTCGGATGGAGATAAAAGTAACTCTCTATCTGGCTCCGGTATATGGCGGTACTCGGTTGTTTTTCCCGGGGTATGTTGTTTACGCCCTCGAAGGGCAGGGCTAATTTTCACGCCTTCAGCCGCGCAGTTAGTTTTCTGAGACGGACAGCATTCCTTACGGCTCCTAAGTCCGCTTGTGATAGTATAGACAAGCGATCTTAGGCATGCCGTTTTAGAGGAGAATTCTTGGTCAGTGGAGTCAGGTAGGAGCTGCAGCCGAGCTGCGGCGAGGTGACAGTTAAATTTGTGTATCTGTGGACCTTCCTTAGCAAATTGGCATAAAAATTATACTCAAATTGTATTTTTGTTTAAGTCAAACGCTAAGCTAATGCTGGGACAGTTTGTTTTTAAGGATACAGTGCACACGTTTTTCTTAGCTATACGTTTAGCTTTTTATTTTTAGACATGATCAAGCTAACTTTTAATTTCTGTTAACATGGATGATCCTGAACACACTACATGTCCTATGTGTTTAGATGCCATTGTGGAACCCCCGGTTTCGCTTTGTCCCTCATGTATTGAGAGGGCTTTACAGTGTAAAGAACAAATTTTCTTTAATAAAGATATATCTAATGAATGTCCTCAGACTGATGAAATTCAGGGTATGCCGCATGTTTCTCCCCAAGCGTCACAGCCTTTAACGCCTGCACAGGTGACGCCATGTTCTTAAACGGCGTCTGCTTCATTTACTCTGCAGGATATGGCTGCAGTTATGTCATCCACTCTTACAGAAGTTTTATCTAAGTTGCCAGTGTTACAGGGCAAACGCAGCAGGACAGGGGCCCACGTGGTCCCTGCAACTTCTGATGCTTTAATGGCTATCTCTGATATACCTTCCCAGGGCTCTGAATTGGGGAGTAGGGAGGCCCTGTCTGAGTGGGAACTGTCTGACTCGGGAAGTGCATTACCTCAGACAGATTCGGACGTCATGTCCTTCAGATTTAAACTTGAACACCTCCGCCTTTTGCTACGAGAGATTTTGGTGACTCTGGACGACTGTGACTCTATTGTGGTCCCGCCAGAGTAATTGAGTAAGATGGACAAAAACTTAGAGGTCCCTTCTTATTCCGATGTGTTTCCTGTTCCTATGAGAATTTCTGAAATTATTACTAGGGAATGGGAGAGACCGGGTATCCCGTTCTCCCCTTCCCTTATTTTTAGGAAAATGTACCCTATAGCTGACACCGTTCGGGACTCTTGGCAGACGGTCCCTAAGGTGGAGGGAGCTATATCTACCCTGGCTAAGCGTACGACTATCCCTATTGGGGACAGTTGTGCTTTCAAGGACCCTATGGATAAAAAATTGGAGGGTCTTCTAAAAAAGCTATATATTCATTAAGGGTTTCTGTTTCAACCAACGACCTGCATTGTAACTGTCACAACTGCGGCTGCCTTTTGGTTTGACGCTCTAGAAGAGTCCATTAAGACTGACTCTTTTAGAAGAAATAATGGATACAATTAAGGCCCTTAAGCTGGCTAATTCCTTTATTACGGATGCCGCCTTTCAGATCGCCAAATTGACGGCTAAGAATTCAGGATTTTCCATTTTAGCATGCAGAGCCTTATGCTTAAAATCTTGGTCTGCGGATGTGTCCTCTAAATCAAAGCTCTTGGCGATTCCTTTCAAAGGTAAGACCCTGTTTGGGCCTGACTTGAAGGAAATCATTTCTGACATTACAGGAGGTAAGGGTCATCTCCTCCCTCAGGACAAAACAGCTAAGCAAAGGGGACGACAGAGTAATTTTCGTTCCTTTTTGAAACTTCAGGGGAATCCCCTCTACCTCTTCCGTTAAACAGGAAGGGAATTATTCTCAAGCCAAAGCCACCTGGAAACCTAACCATGGTTGGAATAAGGGTAAACAGCCCAAGAAGCCTGCCGCTGCTACCAAGAGAGCATGAATGGGCGGCCCCCGATCCAGGACCAGATCTAGTAGGGGGCAGACTTTCTCTCTTTGTCCAAGCTTGGATGAGAGATGTTCAGGATCCCTTTACACTAGAAATTGTGTCTCAGGGGTATCAGTTGGAGTTCAAAAATTCCTTCCCAAGGGGAAGTTTTCTTCTTTCACGATTGTCTGTAGACCAGATAAAGAGAGGTGTTCTTACGTTGTGTAAAATACCTCTCCACTATGGGAGTAATTTGTCCCGTTCCAAAACAGGGGCAGGGGTTTTTACTCAAACCTTTTCGTGGTTCCCAAAAAAGAGGGAACGTTCTGACCTATTTTAGATCTCAAGAGTCTAAACAAGTTTCTCAGAGTTCCATCCTTCAAGATGGAGACTATTCGGACAATTCTTCCATTGATCCAGGAGGGTCAATATATGACTACCGTGGACTTAAAGGATGCATATCTTCATATTCCTATCCACAAAGATCATCACCAGTTCATAAGGTTTGCCTTCCTGGACAAACATTTTCAGTTTGTGGCTCTTCCTTTTGGGCTGGCCACGGCACCCAGGATTTCACGAAGGTTCTAGGGTCTCTGCTGGCGGTTCTCAGACCGCAGGGCATTGCAGTGGCGCCTTATCTGGACGATATTCTGATCCAGGCGTCATCTTATCAACTGACAAAGTCTCATACCGACATGGTTCTGTCCTTTGTAAGGACTAACGGGTGGAAGGTGAATCTAGAAAAGAGTTCACTAATTCCACAGACAAGGGTTCCTTTCCTGGGAACTCTAATAGACTCTATGTCCATGAAAATCTTCTTGACGGAAGTCAGAAAGGTTAAAGATTCTGAATACATGCCCTTCAGTCCAATCCTCGGCCATCAGTGGCTCAGTGCATGGAGGTAATTGGATTAATGGTGGCGACAATGGACATCATTCCGTTTGCTCGTTTTCATCTCAGACCTCTACAACTGAGCATGCTCAGTCAGTGGAATGGAGATTATGCAAATTTGTCTCCTCAGATCTGGATCAGGAGACAAGAGACTCTCTTCTTTGGTGGTTGTTGCTGGATCATCTGTCCCAAGGGACGTGCTTCCGCAGACCTTCATGGGTGATAGTGACAACGGACGCCAATCTACTAGGATGGGGTGCAGTCTGGAATTCCCTGAAGGCTCAGGGTGTGTGGACTCGGTCGGAGTCTCTACTTCCAATCAATATTCTGGAATTGAGATTAATATTCAATGCGCTTCAGGCTTGGCCTCAGTTGGCTTCATCCGATTTCAGTCGGACAACATCACGACTGTGGCTTACATCAGTCATCAGGGAGGAACAAGGAGTTTCTTAGCGATGACAGAAGTATCCAAGATAATAAGGTGGGCGGACACTCACTCTTATCTGTCAGCAATCTATATCCCAGGAGTGGACAACTGGGAGGTGGATTTTTTGAGCAGACGGACGTTTCATCCGGGGGAATGGGAACTCCATCCGGAGGTCTTTGCCACCCTGATTCTCAGGTGGGGCAGACCGGAGTTGGATCTGATGGCATCTCGTCAGAATGCCAAGCTCCCAAGATATGGAGCCAGGTCCAGGGATCCTCAAGCCAACTGATAGATGCCTTGGCAGGGCCTTGGTCGTTCAACCTAGCTTATGTGTTTCCACCGTTTGCTCTCCTTCAAACAGGAGAGGGCTTCAGTGATTCTCATTGCTCCTGCGTTGCCTTGGAAAGTTTTATTTTTGGTTGCTATTTCTTCTGCTCGCAGAGTTTCTTAGCTTTCGGCATTACAATGTGATTCTCCTTATTTTATTTTCCATTCTGATAAGGTGGTGTTACGTACCAAACCTGGTTTTCTTCCTAAGGTTGTTTCTAACAAAAATATTAATCAGGAAATTGTTGTTCCTTCCTTGTGTCCTAACCCTTCTTCTAAGAAGGAGCGTCTGTTACATAATTTGGACGTAGTCCGTGCCTTGAAGTTCTACTTGCAGGCGACTAAGGATTTTCTTCAAACATCTTCATTATTTGTTGTTTTTGCTGGGAAACGTAGGGGTCAGAAGGCTACGGCTACCTCTCTTTCTCTTTGGCTGAAGAGTATCATCCGTGTTGCATATGAGACTGCTGGACATCAGCCTCCAGAACGCATTACGGCTCCATCTACTATTGCTGTGGCTTCCTCATGGGCATTTAAAAAATTATGCTTCTGTTGAACAGATTTGCAAGGATGGGGTGCAGTCTGGAATTCCCTGAAGGCTCAGGGTGTGTGGACTCGGTCGGAGTCTCAACTTCCAATAAATATTCTGGAGTTGAGGGCAATATTCAATGCGCTTCAGGCTTGGCCTCAGTTGGCTACGGCCAAATTCATCCGATTTCAGTCGGACAACATCACGACTGTGGCTTATATCAATCATCAGGGAGGAACAAGGAGTTCCTTAGCGATGACGGAAGTATCCAAAATAATTTGGTGGGCGGAGGCTCACTCTGGCTATCTGTCAGCAATCTACATCCCAGGAGTGGACAATTGGGAGGCGGATTTTTTGAGCAGACAGACGTTTCATCCGGGGGAGTCAGAACTCCATCCGGAGGTCTTTGCCTCCCTGATTCTCAGATGGGGCAGATCGGAGCTGGATCTTATGGCATATCGTCAGAATGCTAAGCTCCCGAGATACGGATCCAGGGATCCTCAGGCCGAATTGATAGATGCCTTGGCAGTGCCTTGGTTTTTCAACCTAGCTTATGTGTTTCCACCATTTGCTCTCCTTCCCCGTGTGATTGCTCGGATCAAACAAGAGAGGTCTTCAGTGATTCTCATTGCTCCTGCGTGGCCTCGCAGGACTTGGTATGCCGATCTGGTGGACATGTCATCTCTGCCACCATGGAAGCTTCCATTGAGGCAGGACCTTCTCATTCAGGGACCCTTCCATCATCCGAATCTAATTTCTCTTCAGCTGACTGCTTGGAGATTGAACGCTTGATTTTATCCAAGCGAGGGTTCTCTGATTCGGTCATCAATACCTTGATTCAGGCACGTAAGCCTGTTACTAGAAAGATTTACCATAAGATATGGCATAAATGGCTTTATTGGTGCGAATCCAAGGGTTACTCATTGAGTAAGATTAGGATTCCTAGGATTTTGTCCTTTCTGCAAGAGGGTTGGAGAAGGGGTTACAGATTTCTGCTTTATCTATTCTGTTGCACAAACGTCTGGCAGATATTCCGGATTTTCAATCCTTTTGTCAGGCTCTGATTCGTATCAGGCCTGTGTTTAGACCTATTGCTCCTCCGTGGAGTTTGAATTTAGTTCTTAAAGTTCTTCAAGGGGTTCCATTTGAACCTATGCATTCCATAGATATTAAGTTCTTATCTTGGACAGTTTTATTTTTAGTTGCTATTTCTTCTGCTTGTTGAGTTTCTGAGCTTTCGGCTCTACAATGTGATTCTCCTTACCTTATTTTCTCTTGTAAAGGTGTATCCAGTCCACGGGTTCATCCATTACTTGTGGGATATTCTCCTTCCCAACAGGAAGCTGCAAGAGGACACCCACAGCAGAGCTGTCTATATAGCTCCTCCCCTAACTGCCACCCCCAGTCATTCTCTTGCAGCTCTCGACAAGAAAGGAAGTATCAAGAGATATGTGGTGACTTAGTGTAGTTTTTACCTTCAATCAAGAGTTTATTTTTAAACGGTACCGGCGTTGTACTGTTTTACTCTCAGGCAGAAATTGGAAGAAGAATTCTGCCTGGAGGTTTGATGATCTTAGCGGTTTGTAACTAAGGTCCATTGCTGTTCTCACACATAACTGAAGAGTATGGAAAGAACTTCAGTTGGGGGGACGGTCTGCAGATTACCTGCTTTGAGGTATTTTCAGTATATTTTTTTCTAGAGTGATAAGGTCTAGAAAATGCTGACAGTGCCTGGTATATTTGAGGTAAGCCTGATACAGTGATTTAACGACTGGGATCATGCTTGCAAAAAAGGGTAATATTCATGTTAATACTCATATTAGTGTAAAAACGTTTGCATGGTTTATAGAAAAAACTTTTTTCTCTGAGGTTGATAAATCTTTATTTGGGGCCTAGTTTTCCACATGGCTAGTTAGATTACTCCTAGGAGTACTTTTTTAAGGCCCTCTGACATTGAGTGTATGGTGGGAGGGGCCTATTTTTGCGCACTAAATGTGCAGTTGATTTTCAGACTGAGACATCCAGCTTCCCTAAAGGAGTCCTGGTATCTAGGACCACTATAGAGGGTTTTTTTCCTGCAAAAATCGTGTTTAAGGGCAGGTAGGAGCCACAGCAGAGCTGTGGCAGTGTGTTTGACTGTTTAACGGTTTTAATGTTTTTCTAATACGTTTTTGGGCCTAAGGGGTTAATCATCCATTTGCAAGTGGGTGCAATGCTGCTTTAGTCCCTTATACACACTGTGAAAATTTCGTAGAGTTTACTACTTTTTAACACTGTTTTGCAGTTTATGTGGTAGCTTTTTTTCTCTTAAAGGCACAGTACCGTTTTTGTATAATTGCTTTTTCACATTTATTAAAGTGTTTTCCAAGCTTGCTGGTCTCATTACTAGTCTGTTAAACATGTCTGACATAGAGGAAACTCCTTGTTCATTATGTTTAGAAGCCATTGTGGAACCCCCTCTTAGAATGCGTACCAAATGTACTGACCTTTCTTTAAGTTATAAAGACCATATTATGGCTTTTAAAGATTTATTTGGTGTAGATGAGTAGAGCGCTGGAACTATAGAAGATCCCAAACACCCTATTTATATAAGATCCTTCGGTCTTATAAGTGTGATTTTCTAGATAGGAGAGTGTATATTAGTTAAAATATAAAACTTCTGTATCAGACTGTTTACACGTTCCTCTAAAATAAACTATGGGACGTCTCCCAAATGCATAAAACAATATATATTAGACCTTTACATCTGTATTTATATATCGTAGCAATTGCTGGCTAAAGATTTTATAACAGTAAAGTAACAATGAAGCTAACTTAAAAACCTTTTGAATAGTTACTTTGTCTTAGTTAACCTTTGATCTTTACTTAACAGAAATTTCAACACTTCATATTTGGGTGAAGATATAAAAAAGCTCAAAACCTTATCTATACTTTACAATTATTGGTCTAGCAAATCATTTTCTTAAATAATATGCAGTATTGGTTTTGCACAGTCCGTGGTAAACAAACTTTTTTGTGAGACTGCTCTTAGTGCCTTGCACGCAGTCAGAGTCTTTACAAATGTCAACGTATGGTGATGCGAATGTAATCAAACTTTTAGTACACACTATTTTGGGGGTTTACTTGCTTTTTTGTCTCAGTACTCACAGATCCCTTTGATTTCACCGCTGTGTTTATCGGATCAACCTGTGACTTCTGACTGCAATCCTTCCCGCTTTGCCGCCTCTGTTCGGCGTCTGACGTCACGCTCCCTATAGGGAGGATAATTTCCCAAGACACCGCTACTTGTATCTCCGTTAGTAGCTCAGTTGGAAAGTGGTTAAAGATGGAACTGCACTTAATGCTTTAGCACGCAGTTCTTAAGGTGGATTTAAAAGGTGGAGATGGCAATGCCAATAGTAAAGTGCACAACCCGGGTTATGAATGCGAATATTACAGTTCTTCTTTATAATATTGCACTGCTCCTCAGTCTGTGTATAAGGAGCTGGGTGACTTATACACAGATTGAGGAGCAGTGCAATATTATAAAGAAGAACTGTAAAAAAAAAATTCTGTTTCCGCCGTCATACGTGTCGCCAGAAGTTGCGTCATTTTTTGACGTCTTTTTGCGCCAAAAGTGTTGGCGTTCCGGATGTGGCGTCATTTTTGGCGCCAAAAGCATTTTGGCGCTAAAAAATATGGGCGTCACTTTTGTCTCCACATTATTTAAGTCTCATTATTTATTGCTTCTGGTTGCTAGAAGCTTGTTCACTGGCATTTTTTCCCATTCCTGAAACTGTCATTTAAGGAATTTGATCAATTTTGCTTTATATGTTTTTTCTATTACATATTGCAAGATGTCCCAGATTGACACTGAGTCAGAAGATACTTCTGGAAAAACGCTGCCTGGTGCTGGATCTACCAAAGTTAAGTGTATCTGTTGTAAACTTGTGGTATCTGTTCCTCCAGCTGTTTGTAATGAATGTCATGACAAACTTGTTAATGCAGATATTTCCTTTAGTAATGTTACATTACCTGTTGCGGTTCCGTCAACATCTAATACTCAGTGTTCCTGTTAACATAAGAGATTTTGTTTCTAAATCCATTAAGAAGGCTATGTCTGTTATTCCCCCTTCTAGTAAACGTAAAAGGTCTTTTAAAACTTCTCATTTTTCAGATGAATTTTTAAATGAACATCATCATTCTGATTCTGATAGTGGTTCCTCTGGTTCAGAGGATTCTGTTTCAGAGGTTGATGCTGATAAATCTTCATATTTATTCAAAATGGAATTTATTCTTTCTTTACTTAAAGAGGTCTTAATTGCATTAGAAATAGAGGATTCTGGTCCTCTTGATACTAAATCTAAACGTTTAAATAAGGTTTTTAAATCTCCTGTAGTTATTCCAGAAGTTTTTCCTGTCCCTGATGCTATTTCTGAAGTAATCTCCAGGGAATGGAATAATTTGGGTAATTCATTTACTACTCCTAAACGTTTTAAGCAATTATATCCTGTGCCATCTGACAGATTAGAATTTTGGGACAAAATCCCTAAGGTTGATGGGGCTGTCTCTACTCTTGCTAAACGTACTACTATTCCTACGGCAGATAGTACTTCCTTTAAGGATCCTTTAGATAGGATGATTGAATCCTTTCTAAGAAAAGCTTACTTATGTTCGGGTAATCTTCTTAGACCTGCTATATCTTTAGCGGATGTTGCTGCAGCTTCAACTTTTTGGTTAGAAGCTTTAGCGCAACAAGTAACAGATCATAATTCTCATAGCATTGTTAATCTTCTTCAACATGCTAATAACTTTATTTGTGATGCCATCTTTGATATCATTAGAGTTGATGTCAGGTATATGTCTCTAGCTATTTTAGCTAGAAGAGCTTTATGGCTTAAAACTTGGAATGCTGATATGTCTTCTAAGTCAACTTTGCTTTCCCTTTCTTTCCAGGGTAATAAATTATTTGGTTCTCAGTTGGATTCTATTATCTCAACTGTTACTGGAGGGAAAGGAACTTTTTTACCACAGGATAAAAAATCTAAAGGTAAATTTAGGTCTAATCGTTTTTGTTCCTTTCGTCACAATAAGGAACAAAAGCCTGATCCTTCACCCACAGGAGCGGTGTCAGTTTGGAAACCATCTCCAGTCTGGAATAAATCCAAGCCTTTTAGAAAACCAAAGCCAGCTCCCAAGTCCACATGAAGGTGCGGCCCTCATTCCAGCCCAGCTGGTAGGGGGCAGATTACGATTTTTCAAAGAAATTTGGATCAATTCAATTCACAATCTATGGATTCAAAACATTGTTTCAGAAGGGTACAGAATTGGCTTCAAAATAAGGCCTCCTGCAAAGAGATTTTTTCTTTCCCGTGTCCCAGTAAATCCAGCGAAGGCTCAAGCATTTCTGAAATGTGTTTCAGATCTAGAGTTGGCTGGAGTAATTATGCCAGTTCCAGTTCTGGAACAGGGGCTGGGGTTTTATTCAAATCTCTTCATTGTACCAAAGAAGGAGAATTCCTTCAGACCAGTTCTGGATCTAAAAATATTGAATCGTTATGTAAGGATACCAACATTCAAAATGGTAACTATAAGGACTATCCTGCCTTTTGTTCAGCAAGGGCATTATATGTCTACAATAGATTTACAGGATGCATATCTGCATATTCCGATTCATCCAGATCACTATCAGTTTCTGAGATTCTCTTTCCTGGACAAGCATTACCAGTTTGTGGCTCTGCCGTTTGGCCTAGCAACAGCTCCAAGAATTTTTACAAAGGTTCTTGGTGCCCTTCTGTCTGTAATCAGAGAACAGGGTATTGTGGTATTTCCTTATTTGGACGATATCTTGGTACTTGCTCAGTCTTCACATTTAGCAGAATCTCATACGAATCGACTTGTATTGTTTCTTCAAGATCATGGTTGGAGGATCAATTTACCGAAAAGTTCATTGATTCCTCAGACAAGGGTAACCTTTTTAGGTTTCCAGGTAGATTCAGCGTCCATGACTCTGTCTCTGACAGACAAGAGACGTCTAAAATTGATCTCAGCTTGTCGAAACCTTCAATCACAATCATTCCCTTCGTTAGCCTTATGCATGGAAATTCTAGGTCTTATGACTGCTGCATCGGACGCGATCCCCTTTGCTCGTTTTCACATGCGACCTCTTCAGCTCTGTATGCTGAACCAGTGGTGCAGGGATTACACAAAGATATCTCAATTAATATCTTTAAAATCGATTGTACGACACTCTCTGACGTGGTGGACAGATCACCATCGTTTAGTTCAGGGGGCTTCTTTTGTTCTTCCGACCTGGACTGTAATTTCAACAGATGCAAGTCTGACAGGTTGGGGAGCTGTTTGGGGGTCTCTGACAGCACAAGGGGTTTGGGAATCTCAGGAGGTGAAATTACCAATCAATATTTTGGAACTCCGTGCAATTTTCAGAGCTCTTCAGTCATGGCCTCTTCTAAAGAGAGAATCGTTCATTTGTTTTCAGACAGACAATGTCACAACTGTGGCAAACATCAATCATCAAGGAGGGACTCACAGTCCTCTGGCTATGAAAGAAGTATATCGAATACTGGTATGGGCAGAATCCAGCTCCTGTCTAGTTTCTGCGGTTCATATCCCAGGTATAGACAATTGGAAAGCGGATTATCTCAGTCGCCAAACGTTACATCCGGGCGAATGGTCTCTTCACCCAGAGGTATTTCTTCAGATTGTTCAAATGTGGGGACTTCCAGAAATAGATCTGATGGCTTCTCATCTAAACAAGAAACTTCCCAGGTATCTGTCCAGATCCAGGGATCCTCAAGCGGAAGCAGTGGATGCATTGTCACTTCCTTGGAAGTATCATCCTGCCTATATCTTTCCGCCTCTAGTTCTTCTTCCAAGAGTAATCTCCAAGATTCTGAAGGAATGCTCGTTTGTTCTGCTGGTGGCTCCAGCATGGCCTCACAGGTTTTGGTATGCGGATCTTGTCCGGATGGCCTCTTGCCAACCGTGGACTCTTCCGTTAAGACCAGACCTTCTGTAGCAAGGTCCTTTTTTCCATCAGGATCTCAAATCCTTAAATTTAAAGGTATGGAGATTGAACGCTTGATTCTTAGACAAAGAGGTTTCTCTGACTCTGTGATTAATACTATGTTACAGGCTCGTAAATCTGTATCTAGGAAGATATATTATAGAGTCTGGAAGACTTACATTTCTTGGTGTCTTTCTCATCATTTTTCTTGGCATTCTTTTAGAATTCCGAGAATTTTACAGTTTCTTCAGGATGGTTTGGATAAAGGTTTGTCTGCAAGTTCCTTGAAATGACAAATCTCTGCTCTTTCTGTTCTTTTTCACAGAAAGATTGCTAATCTTCCTGATATTCATTGTTTTGTACAAGCTTTGGTTCGTATAAAACCTGTCATTAAGTCAATTTCTCCTCCTTGGAGTTTGAATTTGGTTCTGGGGGCTCTTCAAGCTCCTCCGTTTGAACCTATGCATTCATTGGACATTAAATTACTTTCTTGGAAAGTTTTGTTTCTTTTGGCCATCTCTTCTGCTAGAATAGTTTCTGAATTATCTGCTCTTTCTTGTGAGTCTCCTTTTCTGATTTTTCATCAGGATAAGGCGGTGTTGCGAACTTCTTTTAAATTTTTACCTAAGGTTGTGAATTCTAACAACATTAGTAGAGAAATTGTGGTTCCTTCATTATGTCATAATCCTAAGAATTCTAAGGAGAGATCATTGCATTCTTTGGATGTAGTTAGAGCTTTGAAATATTATGTTGAAGCTACTAAGACTTTTCGAAAGACTTCTAGTCTATTTGTTATCTTTTCCGGTTCTAGGAAAGGTCAGAAGGCCTCTGCCATTTCTTTGGCATCTTGGTTGAAATCTTTAATTCATCATGCTTATGTCGAGTCGGGTAAAACTCCGCCTCAAAGGATTACAGCTCATTCTACTAGGTCAGTGTCTACTTCCTGGGCGTTTAGGAATGAAGCTTCGGTTGATCAGATTTGCAAAGCAGCAACTTGGTCTTCTTTGCATACTTTTACTAAATTCTATCATTTTGATGTGTTTTCTTCTTCTGAAGCAGTTTTTGGTAGAAAAGTACTCCAGGCAGCTGTTTCAGTTTGATTCTTCTGCTTATAATTTCAGTTTTTTTTTCATTATAAGATTTAAACTTTATTTTGGGTGTGGATTATTTTCAGCGGAATTGGCTGTCTTTATTTTATCCCTCCCTCTCTAGTGACTCTTGCGTGGAAGATCCACATCTTGGGTAGTCATTATCCCATATGTCACTAGCTCATGGACTCTTGCTAATTACATGAAAGAAAACATAATTTATGTAAGAACTTACCTGATAAATTCATTTCTTTCATATTAGCAAGAGTCCATGAGGCCCACCCTTTTTGTGGTGGTTATGATTTTTTTTGTATAAAGCACAATTATTCCAATTCCTTATTTTTTATGCTTTCGCACTTTTTTCTTATCACCCCACTTCTTGGCTATGCGTTAAACTGATTTGTGGGTGTGGTGAGGGGTGTATTTATAGGCATTTTGAGGTTTGGGAAACTTTGCCCCTCCTGGTAGGAATGTATATCCCATACGTCACTAGCTCATGGACTCTTGCTAATATGAAAGAAATGAATTTATCAGGTAAGTTCTTACATAAATTATGTTTTGCGTACCAAACCTGGGTTTTTTCCTAAGGTGGTATCTAATGAGAATATCAATCAGGAGATTGTTCCGTCATTGTGTCCTAATCCTTCTTCAAAGAAGGAACGTCTATTACACAATCTGGACGTGGTTCGTGCTTTAAAGTTTTATTTACAAGCTACTAAAGATTTTCGTCAAACATCTGCTTTGTTTGTTGTCTACTCTGGACAGAGGAGAGGCCAAAAGGCTTCGGCAACTTCTCTTTCGTTTTGGCTAAGTATAATATGCTTAGCTTATGAGACTGCTGACCAGCAGCCTCCTAAAAGGATTACAGCTCATTCTACTAGAGCTGTGGCTTCCACATGGGCTTTTAAAAATGAGGCTTCTGTTGAACAGATTTGCAAGGCGGCGACTTGGTCTTCGCTTCATACTTTTTCAAAGTTTTATAAATTTGATACTTTTTCTTCTTTGGAGGCTATTTTTGGGAGAAAGGTTTTACAGGCAGTGGTACCTTCCGTTTAAGTACCTGCCTTGTCCCTCCCTTCATCCGTGTACTTTAGCTTTGGTATTGGTATCCCACAAGTAATGGATGAACCCGTGGACTGGATACACCTTTACAAGAGAAAACAAAATTTATGCTTACCTGATAAATTTATTTCTCTTGTGGTGTATCCAGTCCACGGCCCGCCCTGTCATTTTAAGGCACGTGTTTTTTATTTTTAAACTACAGTCACCACTGCACCCTATGGTTTCTCCTTTTTTTCTTGCTTGTCTTCGGTGGAATGACTGAGGGTGGCAGTTAGGGGAGGAGCTATATAGACAGCTCTGCTGTGGGTGTCCTCTTGCAGCTTCCTCTTGGGAAGGAGAATATCCCACAAGTAATGGATGAACCCGTGGACTGGATACACCACAAGAGAAATAAATTTATCAGGTAAGCATAAATTTTGTTTTATCAGCCTGATCCTGTCCCAGAAGTTACCATAGGAACTGAGCTGTCTGAACACGTTTTTACCAAAGCTAGTGTGCTTATTGTGAAAAAGCTGAACTAGTTTCTTCAGTTCAACTATGTGTCATGTTTTTTTTATTGAGGTTCATTTTAAAGCATGCATAGACATACATGGCACTGTAGAATACAAAGACAATTTGTTACAAGATCTACAACCAATAGAAACAGTAAGTGCACATTGTAGAATTACATGACAAATTTCAACAGCATAAATATACACATTACTTGCCCAAGAGACCACATACCTTCCAACTAATATGTGAGGCCACTTATGGACCTCCTGGTACTATGGAAAATATGAAATTATAGAAGGTTGTCTTAAGTAAAAGGAGACCACACTTGGATCTCAGATGATGAACCTATTTATTTTTTATTTTTCATCAGTAAGTTAACACAGACCGCCTGTGATTTATGAAGCTACTTTTAAACATCAAAGTGTAATAGCAGGAGGAAAACTGTAATATAGGGCCATTTTTCAAACTTACAATTACAATACAACTTCAACAAATAGAGAATGAATAGGCCAATGTATAAGAAAAGGAGTAACAAGAAGAGAGAAAAAATTAAATTAAACTTCGACAACTACCTATCAACTGGAGAAGGAAAGTGTTATAGCAACAATATTTCTTTCATGTAATTAGCAAGAGTCCATGAGCTAGTGACGTATGGGATATACATTCCTACCAGGAGGGGCAAAGTTTCCCAAACCTCAAAATGCCTATAAATACACCTCTCACCACACCCACAATTCAGTTTTACAAACTTTGCCTCCCGTGGAGGTGGTGAAGTAAGTTTGTGCTAGATTCTACGTTGATATGCGCTTCGCAGCAGGCTGGAGCCCGGTTTTCCTCTCAGAGTGCAGTGAATGTCAGAGGGATGTGAAGAGAGTATTGCCTATTTGAATTCAATGGTCTCCTTCTACGGGATCTATTTCATAGGTTCTCTGTTATCGGTCGTAGAGATTCATCTCTTACCTCCCTTTTCAGATCGACGATATACTCTTATATACCATTACCTCTACTGATTCTCGTTTCAGTACTGGTTTGGCTATCTACTATATGTAGATGAGTGTCCTGGGGTAAGTAAATCTTATTTTTTGTGACACTCTAAGCTATGGTTGGGCACTTTATTTATAAAGTTCTAAATATATGTCTTTAAACTTATATTTGCCATGATTCAGGATGATCAATATTCCTTATTTCAGACAGTCATTTTCATTATTTGGGATAATGCATATGAATAATCAATTTTTTTTTCTTGCCTTAAAAATTGTTTCAATTGACTTTTTTTTCCCTGTGGGCTGTTAGGCTCGTGGGGGCTGAAAATGCTTCAATTTATTGCGTCATTCTTGGCGCAGACTTTTTTGGCGCAAAAATTTTTTTTTCATTTCCGGCGTCATACTTGTCGCCGGAAGTTGTTCGTGATTGCGTCATTTTTTTGACGTTTTTGCGCCAAAAATGTCGGCGTCACTGGATGTGGAGTCATTCTTGGCGCCAAACAATTTTAGGCGCCAATAATGTGGTAGTCTTTTTTGGCGCTAAAAAAATGTGGGCGTCATTCTTGTCTCCACCTTTTTTTCACATTATTTCAGTCTCATTTTTCATTGCTTCTGGTTGCTAGAGGCTTGTTCATTGGCATTTTTTCCCATTCCTGAAACTGTCATTTAAGGAATTTGATAAGTTTTGCTTTATATGTTGTTTTTTTCTTTTACATATTGCAAGATTTCTCAAATTGACCCTGGATCATAATCTACTTCTGGAAAGACGCTGCCTGATGCTGGTTCTACCAAAGTTAAGTGCATTTGTTGTAAACTTGTGGTAACTGTTCCTCCGGCTGTAGTTTGTGATGAATGTCATGATAAACTTGCTAATGCAGATAGTATTTCCATTAGTAATATTCCATTACCTGTTGCTGTTCCCTCAACATCTAATTCTCAGGATGTTCCTGTTAATATAAAAGAATTTGTTTCTAAATCTATTAGGAAGGCTATGTCTGTTATTCCTCCTTCCAGTAAACATAAAAGGTCTTTTAAAACTTCTCATTTTTCAGATGAATTTTTAAATGACCGTCGTCATTCTGATTTGTCTATTTCTGATGAGGATTTTTCTGGTTCAGAGGATTCTGTCTCAGATATTGACACTGATAAATTTTCATATTTATTTAAAATGGAATTTATTCGCTCTTTACTTAAAGAAGTTTTAATCGCATTGGAGATGGAGGAATCTAGTCCTCTTGATACTAAATCTACTAAGCGTTTAAATTCGGTTTTTAAACCTCCTATAGTTATTCCAGAAGTTTTTCCTGTCCCTGATGCTATTTCTGAAGTAATTTCTAGGGAATGGAATAATCTGGGTACTTCATTTACTCCTTCTCAAAGGTTTAAGAAATTGTACCCTGTGCCATCTGACAGATTATAGAGTTTTGGGACATAATCCCTAAAGTTGATGGGGCTATCTCTACTCTTGCTAAACGTACTACTATTCCTACGGCAGATAGCACTTTGTTTAAAGATCCTTTAGATAGGAAAATTGAATCTTTTTTAAGAAAAGCTTATTTATGTTCAGGTAATTTACTTAGACCTGCTATATCTTTGGCTGATGTTGTAGCAGCTTCAACTTTTTGGTTGGAGGCTTTAGCGCAACAAGTGTCAGATCATAATACTCATAGCATTGTTAAACTTCTTCAACATGCTAATAACTTTGTCTGTGATGCCATCTTTGATATCATTAGAGTTGATGTCAGGTATATGTCTTTAGCTATTTTAGCTAGAAGAGCTTTATGGCTTAAAACTTGGAATGCAGATATGTCTTCTAAGTCAACTTTGCTTTCTCTTTCTTTCCAAGGTAATAAATTATTTGGTTCTCAGTTGGATTCTATTATTTCAACTGTTACTGGGGGGAAAGGAACTTTTTTGCCTCAGGACAAAAAATCTAAAGGTAAATATAGGGCTGCTAATTGTTTTCGTTCCTTTCGTCAGAATAAGGAACAGAAGCCTGACCCTTCCCCTAAAGGAACGGTTTCTGTTTGGAAACCATCTCCAGTCTGGAATAAATCCAAGCCTTTTAGAAAGCCAAAGCCAGCACCCAAGTCCACATGAAGGTGCGGCCCTCATTCCAGCTCAGCTGGTAGGGGGCAGGTTACGATTTTTCAAAGATATTTGGATCAATTCGATTCACAGTCTTTGGATTCATTGTTTCACAAGGGTACAGAATAGGTTTCAAGGTAAGGCCGCCTGCGAGAAGATTTTTTCTCTCTCGCATTCCAATAAACCCAGTGAAGGCTCAGGCATTTCTGAAATGTGTTTCAGATCTAGAATTGGCTGGAGTAATTGTGCCAGTTCCAGTTCTGGAACAGGGTCTGGGGTTTTACTCAAATCTATTCATTGTACCAAAGAAGGAGAATTCCTTCAGACCAGTTCGGGATCTAAAAATATTGAATCGTTATGTAAGGATACCAACATTCAAAATGGTAACTATAAGGACTATTCTGCCTTTTGTTCAGCAAGGGCATTCTATGTCTACAATAGATTTACATGATGCATATCTTCATATTCTGATTCATCCAGATCATTTTCAGTTTCTGAGATTCTCTTTTCTAGACAAGCATTACCAGTTTGTGGCCCTGCCGTTTGGCCTAGCGACAGCTCCAAGGATCTTTTCAAAGGTTCTCGGTGGCCTTTTTATTTGTAATCAGAGAACAGGGTATTGCGGTATTTCCTTATTTGGACGATATCTTGGTACTTGCTCAGTCTTCACATTCTGCAGAATCTCATACGAATCGACTTGTGTCGTTTCTTCAAAAACATGGTTGGAGGATCAATTTACCAAAGAGTTCATTGATTCCTCAGACAAGAGTAACCTTTTTAGGTTTCCAAATAGATTCAGTGTTCATGACCTTGTCTCTAACAGAAAAGAGACTTCTGAAATTTGTTTCAGCTTGTCGAAACCTTCAGTCTCAATCATTCCCTTCGGTAGCTTTATGCATGGAAATTCTAGGTCTGACTGCTGCATTGGACGCGATCCCCTTTGCTCGTTTTCACATGCGACCTCTTCAGCTTTGTATGCTGAACCAGTGGTGCAGGGATTATACAAAGATATCACAATTGATATCCTTAAATCCGAATGTACGACACTCTCTGACGTGGTGGACAGATCACCATCGTTTAGTCCAAGGGGCTTCTTTTGTTCTTCCAACCTGGACTGTGATCTCAACAGATGCGAGTCTAACAGGTTGGGGAGCTGTATGGGGATCTCTGACAGCGCAGGGGGTTTGGGAATCTCAGGAGGCGAGATTACCAATCAACATTTTGGAACTCCGTGCGATTTTCAGAGCTCTTCAGTTCTGGCCTCTTCTGAAGAGAGAATCGTTCATTTGTTTTCAGATGGACAATGTCACAACCGTGGCATATGTCAATCATCAAGGGGGGGACTCACAGTCCTCAGGCTATGAAAGAAGTATCTCGGATACTTGTATGGGCGGAATCCAGCTCTTTTCTAATCTCTGCGGTTCACATCCCAGGTGTAGACAATTGGGAAGCGATTATCTCAGTCGCCAGACGTTACATCCGGGCGAATGGTCTCTTCACCCAGAGGTATTTCTTCAGATTGTTCAAATCTGGGGATTTCCAGAAATAGATCTGATGGCTTCTCATCTAAACAAGAAACTTCCCAGGTATCTGTCCAGATCCAGGGATCCTCAGGCTGAGGCAGTGGACGCGTTGTCGCTTCCCTGGAATTATCATCCTACCTATATCTTTCCGCCTCTAGTTCTTCTTCCAAGAGTGATTTCCAAAATTCTAAAGGAACGTTCGTTTGTACTGCTGGTGGCTCCAGCATGGCCTCACAGGTTTTGGTATGCGGATCTTGTTTGGATGGCTACTTGCCAACCTTGGACTCTTCCGTTAAGACCAGACCTCCTATCTCAAGGCCCTTTTTTCCATCAGGATCTCAAATCATTAAATTTGAAGGTATGGAGATACGCTTGATTCTTAGTCATAGAGGTTTCTCTGACTCAGTAATTAATACTATGTTACAGGCTCGTAAATCTGTGTCTAGGAAGATTTATTATCGAGTCTGGAAGACTTACATTTCTTGGTGTTCTTCTCATAAATTCTCCTGGCATTCTTTTAGAATTCCTAGAATTTTACAGTTTCTTCAGGATGGTGTGGATAAAGGTTTGTCTGCAAGTTCCTTGAAAGGACAAATTTCTGCTCTTTCTGTTCTTTTTCATAGAAAGATTGCTAATCTTCCTGATATTCATTGTTTTGTACAGGCTTTGGCTCGTATAAAACCTGTCATTAAGTCAATTTCTCCTCCTTGGAGTCTTAATTTGGTTCTGAGGGCTTTACAATCTCCTCCGTTTGAACCTATGCATTCTCTGGATATTAAATTACTTTCTTGGAAAGTTCTGTTCCTTTTGGCCATCTCTTCTGCTAGAAGAGTTTCTGAGTTATCTGCTCTTTCTTGTGAATCTCCTTTTCTGATTTTTCATCAGGATAAGGTGGTGTTGCGGACTTCATTTAAATTTTTACATAAGGTTGTGAATTCTAACAACATTAGTAGAGAAATTGTTGTTCCTTCATTATGTCCTAATCCTAAGAATTCTCTGGAGAAATCTTTACATTCTTTGGATGTAGTGAGAGCTTTAAAATATTATGTTGAAGCTACTAAAGATTTTAGAAAGACCTCTAGTCTATTTGTTATCTTTTCTGGTTCCAGGAAAGGTCAGAAGGCCTCCGCTATTTCTTTGGCGTCTTGGTTGAAGTCTTTGATTCATCATGCTTATGTTGAGTCGGGTAAAACTCCGCCTCAAAGGATTAAAGCTCATTCTACTAGGTCAGTTTCTACTTTCTGGGCGTTTAGGAATGAAGCTTCTGTTGATCAGATTTGCAAAGCAGCAACTTGGTCTTCTTTGCATACTTTTACTAAATTCTACCATTTTGATGTGTTTTCCTCTTCTGAAGCAGTTTTTGGTAGAAAAGTACTTCAGGCAGCTGTTTCAGTTTGATTCTTCTGCTTATATTTTCAGTTTTTTTCATTATTAAGATTAAAACTTTTGTTTTGGGTTGTGGATTATTTATCAGCGGAATTGGCTGTCTTTATTTTATCCCTCCCTCTCTAGTGACTCTTGCGTGGAAGTTCCACATCTTGGGTATTTATTATCCCATACGTCACTAGCTCATGGACTCTTGCTAATTACATGAAAGAAAACATAATTTATTTAAGAACTTACCTGATAAATTCATTTCTTTCATATTAGCAAGAGTCCATGAGGCCCACCCCTTTTTGTGGTGGTTATGATTTTTTGTATAAAGCACAATTATTCCAATTCCTTATTTGATGCTTTCGCTCCTTTCTTATGACCCCACTTCTTGGCTATTCGTTAAACTGAATTGTGGGTGTGGTGAGGGGTGTATTTATAGGCATTTTGAGGTTTGGGAAACTTTGCCCCTCCTGGTAGGAATGTATATCCCATACGTCACTAGCTAATGGACTCTTGCTAATATGAAAGAAATGAATTTATCAGGTAAGTTCTTACATAAATTATGTTTTTTTATTTTCTACTTTAGTTATCTTTTCCCCTTCCCTCTAAGTGATGTAACATTAATATAGGGTGTATCTTTGCCTTGTTATCCAGTACTGTTAAAAAAACAGTCTTGTTATATTGTCCAATGTCAACACAAGGTCACTGTAAGGAATTATGGGGCAAGATTACATATGTTTCTTTCATGTAATTAGCAAGAGTCCATGAGCTAGTGACGTATGGGATATACATTCCTACCAGGAGGGGCAAAGTTTCCCAAACCTTAAAATGCCTATAAATACACCCCTCACCACACCCACAATTCAGTTTTACAAACTTTGCCTCCTATGGAGGTGGTGAAGTAAGTTTGTGCTAGATTCTACGTTGATATGCGCTCCGCAGCAGGTTGGAGCCCGGTTTTCCTCTCAGCGTGCAGTGAATGTCAGAGGGATGTGAGGAGAGTATTGCCTATTTGAATGCAATGATCTCCTTCTACGGGGTCTATTTCATAGGTTCTCTGTTATCGGTCGTAGAGATTCATCTCTTACCTCCCTTTTCAGATCGACGATATACTCTTATATATATATATATACCATTACCTCTGCTGATTTTCGTTTCAGTACTGGTTTGGCTTTCTACAACATGTAGATGAGTGTCCTGGGGTAAGTAAGTAAGCTTATTTTCTGTGACACTCTAAGCTATGGTTAGGCACTTTTTTTTATAAAGTTCTAAATATATGTATTCAAACATTTATTTGCCTTGACTCAGGATGTTCAACATTCCTTATTTTCAGACAGTCAGTTTCATACTTGGGATAAATGCATTTGTTTCAATCATTTTTTCTTACCTTAAAAAATTTGACTTTTTCCCTGTGGGCTGTTAGGCTCGCGGGGGCAGAAAATGCTTCATTTTATTGCGTCATTCTTGGCGCGGACTTTTTTGGCGCAAAATTTTTTTTCTGTTTCCGGCGTCATACGTGTCGCCGGAAGTTGCGTCATTTTTTTGACGTTTTTTTGCGTCAAAAATGTCGGCGTTCCGGATGTGGCGTCATTTTTTGCGCCAAAAGCATTTAGGCGCCAAATAATGTGGGCGTCTTTTTTGGCGCTAAAAAATATGGGCGTCATTTTTGTCTCCACATTATTTAAGTCTCATTATTTATTGCTTCTGGTTGCTAGAAGCTTGTTCACTGGCATTTTTTTCCCATTCCTGAAACTGTCATTTAAGGAATTTGATCAATTTTGCTTTATATGTTGTTTTTTCTTTTACATATTGCAAGATGTTCCACGTTGCAACTGAGTCAGAAGATACTTCAGGAAAATCACTGCCCAGTGCTGGAGCTACCAAGCTAAGTGTATCTGCTATAAACTTTTGGTTTCTGTTTCTCCAGCTGTTGTTTGTATTGCATGTCATGTCAAACTTATTAATGCAGATAAAATTTCCTTTAGTACTGTTACATTACCTGTTGCTGTTCCGTCAACATCTAATTTTCAGAGTGTTCCTGATAACATAAGAGATTTTATTTTTTAAATCCATTAAGAAGGCTATGTCTGTTATTTCTCCTTCTAGTATACATAAAAGTCTTTTAAAACTTCTCTTTTTTCAGATGAATTTTTAAATGAACATCATCATTCTGATACTGATAATGGTTCTTCTGGTTCAGAGGTTTCTGTCTCAGAGGTTGATGCTGATAAATCTTTGTATTTGTTCAAGATGGAATTTATTCGTTCTTTACTTAAAGAAGTATTAATTGCATTAGAAATAGAGGATTCTGGTCCTCTTGATACTAAATCTAAACGTTTAAATAAGGTTTTTAAATCTCCTGTAGTTATTCCAGAAGTGTTTTCTCTCCCTGATGCTATTTCTGAAGTAATTTCCAGGGAATGGAATAATTTGGGTAATTCATTTACTCCTTCTAAACGTTTAAGCAATTATATCCTGTGCCATCTGACAGATTAGAGTTTTGGGACAAAATCTCTAGGTTTAATGGGGCTGTCTCTACTCCTGCTAAACGTGCTACTATTCCTATGGCAGATAGTACTTCATTTAAGGATCCTTTAGATAGGAAGATCGAATCCTTTCTAAGAAAAGCTTACTTATGTTCAGGTAATCTTCTTAGACCTGCTATATTTTTAGCGGATGTTGCTGCAGCTTCAACTTTTTGGTTAGAAGCTTTAGCGCAACAAGTAACAGATCATAATTTTATAGCATTATTATTATTCTATAACATGCTAATAATTTTATTTGTGATACCATCTTTTGATATCATTAGAGTTGATGTCAGGTATATGTCTCTAGCTATTTTAGCTAGAAAAGCTTTATGGCTTAAAACTTGGAATGCTGATATGTCTTCTAAGTCAACTTTGCTTTCCCTTTCTTTCCAGGGTAATAAATTATTCGATTTTCAGTTGGATTCTATTATCTCAACTGTTTCTGGAGGGAAGGGAACTTTTTTACCAAAGGATAAAAAAATCTAAGGTAAATTTAGGTCTAACAATCATTTTCGTTCCTTTCCTCACAACAAGGAACAAAAGCCTGATCCTTCATCCTCAGGAGCGGTATCAGTTTGGAAACCATTTCCAGTTTGGAATATATCCAAGCCTTATAGAAACCTGTAGCCAGCTCCTAAATACCCATGAAGGTGCGGCCCTCATTCCAGCTCAGCTGGTATGGGGCAGTTTACGTTTTCTTTTAAGGTACAGAATTGGCTTCAAGTTAAGGCCTCTTGCAAAGAGATTTTTTTCTTTCCCGTGTCCCAGTAAACACAGCAAAGGCTCAGCATTTCTGAAATGTGTTTCAGATCTAGAGTTGGCTGGAGTAATTATGCCAGTTCCAGTTCTGGAACAGGGGCTGGGGTTTTATTCTATCTCTTCATTGTACCAAAGAAGGTCAATTCCTTCAGACCAGTTCCGGATCTATCTATATTGAATCGTTATGTAAGGATACCAACATTCAAGATGGTAACTGTAGGACTATCCTGCCTTTTTGTTTAGCAAGGGCATTATATGTCTACAATAGATTTACAGGATGCATATCTGCATAATCCGATTCATCCAGATCACTTTTAGTTTCTGAGATTCTCTTTTTTAGACAAGCATTACCAGTTTTGTGGCTCTACCGTTTGGCCTAGCGTCAGCTCCAAGAATTTTTTTCAAAGGTTCTCGGTGCCCTTCTGTCTGTAATCAGAGAACAGGGTTTTGGTATTTCCTTTTTTGGACGATATCTTGGTACTTGCTCAGTCTTCACATTTTCGCAGAATCTCATACGAATCGACTTGTGTTGTTTCTTCAAGATCATGGTTGGAGGATCAATTTACCAATCAGTTCATTGTTTCCTCAGACAAGGGTAACCTTTTTAGGTTTCCAGATAGATTCAGTGTCTATGACTCTGTCCTTGTCAGATAAGAGAAGTTTAACATTGATATCAGCTTGTCAAAACCTTCAGTCACAATCATTCCCTTTGGTAGCCTTATGCATGGGAAATTTTAGGTCTTAGGACTGCAGCATCGGATGCGATCTCCTTTGCTCATTTTCACATGCGACCTCTTCAGCTCTGTATGCTGAACCAGTGGTGCAGGGATTACACAAAGATATCTCAATTAATATCTTTAAACCGATTATACGACACTCTCTGACATGGTGGACAGTTCACCATCGTTTAGTTCAGGGGGCTTCTTTGTTCTTCCGACCTGGACTATAATCTCAACAGATGCAAGTCTTACAGGTTGGGGAGCTGTGTGGGGGTCTCTGACGGCACAAGGGGTTTGGGAATCTCAGGAGGTGAGATTACCGATCAAAATTTTGAACTCCGTGCAATTTTTAGAGCTCTTCAGTCTTGGCCTCTTCTGAAGAGAGAGTTGTTGTTCATTTGTTTTCAGATAGACAATGTCACAGCTGTGGCATACATCAATCATCAAGGAGGGGCTCACAGTCCTCTGGCTATGAAAGAAGTATCTCGAATTTTGGTTTGGGCGGATTCCAGCTCCTGTCTAATCTCTGCGGTTCATATCCCAGGTATAGACAATTGGGAAGCGGATTATCTCAGTCGCCAAACGTTGCATCCGGGCGAATGGTCTCTTCACCCAGAGGTATTTCTTCAGATTGTTCAAATGTGGGAACTCCCAGAAATAGATCTGATGGCTTCTCATCTAAACAAGAAACTTCCCTGGTATCTGTCCAGATCCTGGGATCCTCGGGCGGGGGCAGTGGATGCATTATCACTTCCTTGGAAGTATCATCCTGCCTATATCTTTCCTCCTCTAGTTCTTCTTCCAAGAGTATTCTCCAAGATTCTAAGGAATGCTCGTTTGTCCTGCTGGTAGCTCCAGCATGGTCTCACAGGTTTTGGTATGCGGATCTTGTCCGGATGGTCTCTTGCCAGCTGTGGACTCTTCCGTTAAGACCAGACTTTCTGTCGCAAGGTCCTTTTTTTCCATCAGGATCTCAAATCCTTAAATTTTAAGGTATAGAGTTTGAACGCTTGATTCTTGGTCAAAGAAGGTTTCTCTGACTCTGTGTTTAATACTATGTGACAGGCTCGTAAATCTGTATCTAGTGAGATATATTATAGAGTCTGGAATACCGAGAATTTTTCAGTTTCTTCAGGATGGTTTAGATAAAGGTTTGTCCGCAAGTTCCTTGAAAGGACAAATCTCTGCTCTTTCTTTTCTTTTTTCACAGAAGGATTGCTAATCTTCCTGATATTTCATTGTTTTGTACAAGCTTTGGTTCGTATAAAACCTGTTATTAAGTCAATTTCTCCTCCTTGGAGTTTGAATTTGGTTCTGGGGGCTTTTCAAGCTCCTCCTTTTGAACCCATGCATTCTTTGGTCGTTATATTACTTTCTTGGAAAGTTTTGTTTCTTTTGGCCATCTCTTCTGCCAGAAGAGTCTCTGAATTATCTGCTCTTTCTTGTGAGTCTCCTTTTCTGATTTTTCATCAGGATGAGGCGGTGCTGCGAACTTCTTTTGAATTTTTTACCTAAGGTTGTGAATTCTAACAACCTTAGTAGAGAAATTGTGGTTCCTTCATTATGTCCTAATTCTATGAATTCTAGGAGAAATCATTGCATTCTTTGGATGCTGTTAGAGCTTTGTATTATTTGTCATCTTTTCCGGTTCTAGAAAAGGCCAGAAAGCTTCTGCCATTTCTTTGGCATCTTGGTTGAAATCTTTATTTCATCATGCTTATGTCGAGTCGGGTAAAACTCCGCCTCTAAGGATTACAGTTCATTCTACTAGGTCAGTTTCTACTTCCTGGGCGTTTAGGAATGAAGCTTCGATTGATCAGATTTGCAAAGCAGCAACTTGGTCCTCTTTGCATATTTTTTCTAAATTCTACCATTTTGATGTGTTTTCTTCTTCTGAAGCAGTTTTTGGTAGAAAAGTACTTCTGGCAGTGGTTTCAGTTTGAATCTTCTGCTTATGTTTTTCATTAAACTTTATTTTGGGTGTGGATTATTTTCAGCAGGAATTGGCTGTCTTTATTTTATCCCTCCCTCTCTAGTGACTCTTGTGTGGAAAGATCCACATCTTGGGTAGTCATTATCCCATACGTCACTAGCTCATGGACTCTTGCTAATTACATGAAAGAAAACATAATTTATGTAAGAACTTACCTGATAAATTCATTTCTTTCATATTAGCAAGAGTCCATGAGGCCCGCCCTTTTTTGTGGTTATGATTTTTTTGTATAAAGCACAATTATTCCAATTCCTTATTTTATATGCTTTCGCACTTTTTTCTTATCACCCCACTTCTTGGCTATTCGTTAAACTGAATTGTGGGTGTGGTGAGGGGTGTATTTATAGGCATTTTAAGGTTTGGGAAACTTTGCCCCTCCTGGTAGGAATGTATATCCCATACGTCACTAGCTCATGGACTCTTGCTAATATGAAAGAAATGAATTTATCAGGTAAGTTCTTACATAAATTATGTTTTTTTACGCGGTTTTGGTATCACATATATGGCGCCACATATAAATGAGGCGCATATATTTCACCTGTCGCCCACAATTTTTACTCCCATAAGCTAACAAATCGGTATCATATATTCAGCGCAAGGACTTACGCAGTGAAAATGGAGGCATTTTACTCCATTTTCACCTCGCCACACATAGGCAGGCGCAGCAAGCCTTATGCTGAAAATGTGAGCACCGTAACTCCCGTTAAATTAATTATATATTGTCAGCACAGCTATAACCATATACATGTATCAGGTAAATATTCAGTTATTTCCATATTAATATTTATGTCTCTGTGGTACATAAAGGTAATTGTATTATAATAGTAACAGCATTAGGTCAGCTTCCAGTAATGAAGATCATAACAGAAGTTGCCACTTTTATTATTCATCACATTTCTAAATAGTGTTATATATATTTAGTGGTAGGAAAAGTATGAATGTATTATTCCTTGATCGTTTAGCCATATGTCAATCGTAACATGAAACTTGATATGAATTGTCCTCTGTTTCAATTGACAACTAGCACCAGGTGTTACACATTATTACTTTTATCAATGGTATAACTATCAGGGCACATCCCGCCTCCACTATCTGTGAATACGGGGTTTCCCGAAACGCATCCTGTGTGAGGGGATGTGTGCCACAAGTTCTTGCTTTTAAACATTTTTGTTGTATTTATGACCTTGTTGGTTTATATTTTTAACATTTTGGAATAAAGGATGACCTGTTAATAGCCGTTCTAGCATTGGACTCTTTTTGTTTGCTGGTTTCTACTCTGAACTGCTATTGGGCTACCAGGCATCAGCTGGGGAAGAGACCGGGCGCATAGCGTCACATCCGGTAAAAGGATCTGGAGAGCAAGACATACTCTATCAGCAGAGCTCTGGGTGCAGCGGCGGAGTAAAACACTGGATAGTGTGATCCTAAATATGGTTTCCCGGCGAACCCTCCGACTACCAAACACCACTTGGGGATTAAAGTGAGTGTCCTTTACTTTTATTATCAGCTGCTGTGTTTATTTGCTACAAGGAGTGGCGTGATAACGCCGAAAACTTTATTTATTCTTTATACACGCTTGATACTAAGGTACATAATTAGTGCTGAGACTCTTTGCGGTTTCATTTTACCGTAACTCCTGTAACTGCCTTTAAATATTAACTAACGCCTAATGCATGCACAATATCTACCTGTCAACCGCCAACCCCCACCGCAATAACTAATAAAGTATATTAACCCCTAATCCGCCATTAACCCACATCGCAATAAACCTAATAAATGTATTAAACCCTAATCCGCCATTAACCCACATCGCAATAAATATTTTTATATTTATATTTTTGGTAATTTTAGATAAATTTATTTTAATTTAATCTTAGGCTAATTTTTCTTAGTACCGTTAGGATTTTTTATTTTAATTATAATTTAGTCTTTTATTATTTTATGTAATTTGAGTTTAGTTTAGGTTTAATTTAGTGGGTGTTAGGTTAGGGGGCTTAGTAATTAAATTAGTTATTTGCCTTGTGGGGGTTTGGCGGATTAGGGGTTAAAAGTTTTATTAGGATTATTGCATTGTGTGGGTTTGGCGGATTAGGGGTTAATAGATTTATAAGGTTTGTTGTGATGTGGGTTAATGGCGGATTAGGGATTAATACATTATCAGGTAATTTTCGATGTTGGAGGATTTAGGTGTTAATACTTTTACTAGGTAGATTGCGATGTGGGTGAATGGCGGATTAGGGGTTAATAGTTTAATTAGGCATATTGCATTGTGGGAGGTTGTCGGTTTAGGGGTTAATACATTTATTATTAGTTGTGATGTGCGGGGATTGTGGATATAGGGATTTTACTTGTCGGGTTTATTTTTGGGAGGGGGGTTAGACTTTTCCAGGAGATTTTATATATATATATATATTTTTTTTTTTTTTTTCTTAGGCGCAGTTTTTAAAGTGCCGTAAATCACTGACGACTCCAGAAATTTGTATTTACGTACATTTCTGGACATCGCTAGTTTATCCGACTTACAGCACTTTATGAACTGCCAGCGCCGTATATGTGATACCACGATGTGCAAGGTAAAATTATGGGCGGCACGGGTTTCAGCAGTTGCGCTGAAGCCTGCGCTGTATATGTAATCTCGCCCATGGTGTCTAGAGCTAAGATTTCAAACATTTAGATCAACAGTTTTCCATTATCATAGAAAAGGAGTCAACAACTAGGAGTTATTAGGCTGCCCTCCATATAAAAAAAGAGAGAAAAATTGTTTCTCCGTCACTCTATGTCAGTGGGTTAGATACAGGCAATGTTAGTTGTTTGATTTACTCATCTAATAGATAGCTGTCCTGCTTAGGTCTGGTGGACACATGTCAGGGGAAGCTGCAAATATTTGAGATATATAGGAAAGGGTAAGCTAGGCTGTCCCGGCTACAGACAACACAGCCACCACAAAAATTGCTGCTTACTCTTTGGTATAAATACATGAGTTACTATAAATGACCACAAGCGGCACATCACTATCCAAAATATATATGTATTTTAGTATTGAGCAAGATAAGCTTTCACTGCTCTAGGGGAGCCCTAAATTGTAAGCAAACTAGTTTAAATGCTGGCTAGTACTCAATAAAAGGTAAACCACAGTTAGTTGTAGAGTAACATATTAAATATATTGTTAGTTGACATTCTATGAAGAAACAAGGGGCTTACAAGAAATAGTCCTATGACATATTAAGTAATTATTGATATATCACCACATACTTAATAGTTATAGCCTATGCATCTGGAAGAACTTATAAATACAATACAAGTGGATAACATACACTATATATATATGCATATATAGGAACAGGGAGAACATTTAACATCAGGTTCTTGTGCTGGGTAACATAAGCAGAGGGAAGTCTCATAAAGGTCAAGGAGACTGAGTAAGATTATTCTTAATCAGGGAAGTCTCATACAGTCAAGGAGACTGAGTGAGCACGCTGAACTATCAGCCTGAGGGCTTCATAAAAACAGTTCTATATTGTTCATTAACTTGAGGTTAGCAAACTCTAAGATTACATTCACCAAACAGAATTTTAATGTCCTGCAAATTTAGTTCCACCTCTTCAGCCCACTCCAATCCTGCGAGCTAGTGAGAACCCAACAAGACCGGTCTCCACGCATTCTAGTAAATCACTTTTAATCACAGCTTTTCTCTTGTGGGAGAGCTTGTCTGAGTCGTGAAATGACCAACCCATGCTGAATCCAAGTGCAGAGTATTACCAGATGAAGCGGTAGTGTGTAGGGTCATTGCACCTTATTGGTATGCATAACAAAGTCTCTTTTGAGGCTGCAAAAGAGGATTGTACTTGGCTTAGTCCAAGTCCGTGAGTTATGCTGAGAGCAGGAGTTGGGTAGGCCCACTCAAGTGCTTGATCAGGCTCATCTGTACCTTTACGTGGATCGGATGGTAGCGTTGAGAGAAACCCATCGGCACCTACTGAAGGGCTGCACCTGTCAATTCCTACTGAGACCTCGCCTTGTGTAGAGGTAGAAGAAATCTTATCATTTATCCTCAGAGAGGGGTAGAGGATCACGATCAGATGCTCCTCCATTCTCCGAAAAATGCTCTGCAAGCAGTGCTTGTATTTAGTGGCTGGTGTTGGAGGCCACAACTTCAAAAGTAGCTCCGGACTCTGAAGACAGCAGCAATCTCAGTGAAATTGGACTTATTGGATAGGTTTTCTTTAGTAGGTTTCAATGTTGTCAATCTTTACAACAGATGCTTCTTTTAGAGAGTGATATTGTGTAGATGACACTGAAAAGCTGGAGCAGCTTGCAGAAGTGCGACTGATCATGGCCGCTGCCCAAAAGTTCCCCCTTATGTTTTGATTTTTTTTTACTCAAATTTTGACAATATTTCTATGTGTACAAATGCATCTATTTTTTTCCCCTCTCATTCTAATGCAGAAGGCATTCCCACAGCAATGAAGGATTTAATTGCTACAGCCATAGAGAAGGCCCTGACCGCCTTCAAATAAACATAAAAGGTCAGTACATGTTTTACCTACTTTTAGTGATTTATATGCTGACCGACAGAATACTGACATATCTATTAATGATGGGAATTCCTTTGATTCTGAGGATCTTTAATCAGACACAAATTCAAAATTGAACATATTCGTTCTCTTTTAAAGGAAGTTTTAACCACTTTAAGGATTGAAAACTCTAATCCATCTGATTATAAACTCTGTAGCCGTCTCAATTCAGTGTATAAGACTGTTGTCAATCTCCCTGACACTGTCTCTGACATGATTGCTAAATAATGGACTAAACTGGGTACTTATTTTAACCCTTCTTCAAAGTTTATAAAATTATATCCTTTACCTATTGCTAATCTAGAGCTTTGGGAAACAGCCCCCAAAGTTGATGGGGCCTTTTGCCCTCTTGCCAAACGTACTACTATTCCTTTGGAAGACAGCACTTCTTTAAAGAAAACTTGAATCTTATCTTAGAAGGGCATATTTACATACTGGCTATATTCTTAGACCAGCCATATCTATTGCTGATGTTGCTGCTGCATCTACCTTTTGGTTATACAGCTTGCTTAGCAGTTATCTTCAGATCCTAAATTTTCAAACATTCTTCTATTACTTCAACATGCAAATCATTTTATTTGCAATGCAGTATTTAATATCATGAAAATCTACATTAAAACTAAAATTTCTGAGATTCTCCTTTCTGGAAAAGCATTACCAATTTGTTGCTCATCATTTTGGCTTAGCAACAGCTCCATTCATTATTTCAAAGGTTCCCGGTGCCCTTCTATCTGTAATCAGAGTGCAGTGTTACTTTATTTGGACAATATCTTGGTACTAGCTCAATATTTTCATTTAGCAGAATCTCACATGAAACAACTGTTGTTGTTCCTTCGAAGACAAGGTTGGAGGATCAATTTACCAAAAAGTTTCTGGATTCCTCAAGGGTCACATTATTAGGTTTCCAGATAGATTCAGTGTCCATGACTTTACTCTAACAGAAAAGAGACAAATACAATTGGTTTCAGATTGTTTAAACCTTTAGTCTCTATCATTCCCTTCAGTGGCTAAGTGTATGGAGGTACTAGGCCTCATGATTGCAGCATCGGACGCGATCCCCTTTGCTTGTTTTTATATGAGATCTCTCCAGCTTTGCATTTTGCGCCAATGGTGCAGGGATTACACTCAGATAGCACAACTGATATTCTGAAATCCCAACACACAAATTTCTCTGACTTGGTTGTTAAACCAAAAATATATTCTTCAAGGGGCTTCCTTTGCTCATCCTACCTGGTCTGTGATCACTACAGATGCAAGTCTTTCAGCACAGGGCGTTTGGAATCCTCCAGAGGTGAGGTTACCAATCAATATCTTGGAACTCCATGCTCTTTTCAGAGCTCTTCAGGTTTGGCCTCTTCTGAAAAAGGAACCTTATATCCGTTTTTAGACAGACAATATCATGATGGTGGCATATATCAATCATTAAGGGGGAACTTGAAGTTCCTTAGCTATGAAAGAAGTATCTTGAATACTTTCTTGGGCGGAATCCAATTTCTGTCTAATAATCGCGATTCACATCCCAGGTGTAGACAACTGGGAAGGGGATAATCTCAGTCGACAATCTCTACATCCGTGGAAGTGATCTTTTCACCCAAATGTGTTCAATCGAATTGTACAAATGTGGGGTCTTCCAGAAATAGATCTGATGGCCTCTCGTTTGAACAAGAAACTTCTCAGGTACCTCTCAAGGTCCAGGGATTCTTAGGCAGATGGATGCTCTAGCAGTGCTTTGGTCTTACCAGCCTGCTTACATATTTCCACCTTTAGTCCTGCTACCCAGAGTGATTAAAAAAAAAAATCAAGATGGAATAATCCTCTGTGATTCTAATAGCCCCTGCATGGCCTCACAGGATTTAGAAAGCCGACCTTGGTCTCTTCCTCTAAGGCTAGACCTTCTGTCTCAAGGTCCCTTCTTCCATCCAGATCTCAAGTCTCTAAACTTAATGGCATGGTAATTGAACGTTTAATTCTCAGTCATAGAGGTTTTTTGGACTCTCTAACACTGATTCAGGAACGCAGGCCTGTTTCTAGGAAGATCTATCACAAAGTTTGGAAAACATATTTCATGGTGTTCTCATAATTATTTTTGGCTTTCATTTAGAATTCTTCAGTTTCTTCAGGATGGTTTGGATAAAGCTTTGTCTACAAGCTCTCTAAAAGGACACATCTCTGCTCTGTTATGTTCCATAAGAAGATTGCTCATCTTCCAGATATTCATTGTTTTGTTTAGGCTTTAATTCAAATTAAACATGTCATTAAATCAATTTCACCTACCTGGAGTCTTAATCTGGTGTTAAGATTTTGCAGGCTCCTCCTTTTGAGCCTATGCATTCTTTAGACATTAAACTACTTTCTTGGAAAGTGTTGTTTCTTTTGGCTATCTCTTATGCTAGAAGAGTTTATGAATTGTCTGCTCTCTCTTGTGAATTTTCTTATGATTTTCCATCAAGATAAAGCTGTTTTGCGGACTTCATTAAATTTTTTACCTAAGTTTGTTAATTCTAACAACATTAATAGGGAAATTATTGTTCATTCCTTGTGTCCTAATTCTAAGAATGCTACTGAAAAATCCTTGTATTCCTTGGATGTTGTTAGAGCTTTGAGATATTATGTGGATGTTACTAAAGATTTCAGACAGACTTCTAGTCTTCTTTTTTCTGGTTCTAGGAATGGTCAGAAAGTCTCTGCTATTTATTTAGCCTCTTGGTTAAAACTTTTGATTCACAAAGCTTATTTGGAGATGGGCCAGTCTCCACCTCAGAGAATTAGTCTACTAGATCAGTTGCCACATCTTGGGCTTTCAAGAATGAGACTTCAGTTGATCAGATTTGAAAAGTGACCACTTGGACAAATCTGCATACCTTTACTAAATGTTACCATTTTGATTTTTTTGCCTCGTCAGAAGCAGCTTTTTGGTAGAAAGGTTCTTCAGGCAGTTGTCTCGGTTTGATAATGGTGCCTGAGTTTTTTTGTATTAAAGACTTTATTTTTAGATTTAATTTCTCAGCAAAAAAAAAAGCTGTTTTTATTTTATCTCTCCCTTTCTTGTTACTCGTGGACTTCCACATCTTGGGTATTATATCTTATACATAACAGGTCATGGACTCTTACCACCTATATGAAAGAAAACAATTTATATAAGAACTTACCTGATAAATTCATTTATTTCATGGTGGCGAGAGTCCACGAGGCCCACCCATTCTTCCCATTCTTGGGTAATGATTTTTTGTTTAAAATATCTTTTTTCCTGCTCCTCTTTTTTTGCTTTTACTCCTTAGAAACCTTACTACTTGGCTATACGTTAAACTGAGGCATGTGTGAGGTGGGTGGGGTATTTATAGGTTTTTGATGTTTAGGGAACTTTGCCTCCTCCTGGTAGGAAAGTATATTAGTTAAGTTTTTACATAAATTATGTTTTTCTTTCACACAGGTGGTGAGAGTCCACAATCTATTACTCCTGGAAAGTCCACTCTACAAGTATTAACAAAATGAGAGCTGGATAACAGGGAAATGGATAACAGGGAAATTTCTTTCCACTGCAAAACTAAAACTATAACCCAAATACAGTAGAAGCCCCCCAAAAAATAGGTCCCTTTTTCCTTGCAATTAAAAATTACCAACAGGGGGGGCGAAGCTAACTGCCTAACAGAGAGGACGTGTTTTGAGAGAGCTCTCTCCTAGACTCTAACGGAGCCGTACTGTCAGTAGCAACTGAGATAATCTGTGAAGATAAAATCCTATCAAGAGACTTGATCTGTGGCTAGCTGGTAAGCATTAGCTTTTTCCATACATACTCCTCATATCGTCCCCAAGACACCCGACACTGTTGACACTAAATCCTCCACAGTTTATCCCACGTGGCAGTCTGGCCTTCCCTGTCCCAGACGCAGACATCTGCCCACAGTATCCCAAATCTACAAGAGGGAACATCTGACTGTCTGATTCAGCCTCCCACACCACTTGGGACCCTCTGCATTTCAGGCCCAAGGCTACCTGAGAATTAAAGTGACAGCTTGCTAGGGAAAACTGCCTGAGGATCTGAGATTCCATTTACATTGACCCAAGCACAGGAGTCAAGAGAAACTCAGAGAAGAGCTCATAATACAAATCGGACACCCACTCTAAAATCAATCAAGCAAAGGGGTCATAGTAAAGAAAGTTTCAGGATGGCCTAGAGTCATTGCAGATCCATCAGAAATAGAGGAGAATTGTCACTTAGCCGCTGCAGTTCTAGTTCTTATACTAAGAACTAATCAGTAACCTGCTATCTTGTGAGCGGCTCCATAACCCGACCTTTCAGGCCTTGGTCTCCCAATTGCTGGGGCCTCTCCCTTGCCATTTCCCGCTGGGGTCATCTCAGTGGGTCATATCCAACATTCCTTCTCCCACATCGTCATTAGATGACACTTTCCCTGGAGGTTGAGGCTCCCAGTGGTACATAGGGACTGTTTCAAACTGAACATGTGGGGCTACACAAAGGCCTAGAAGGTACGGTGGGTGCACGGGGGGAGGTGATGTCGGGAGTCCCTTCACCATAAACATACCGCAGGAGTAGGGGATCTGAGAGTACTCAATAGCCATTAAACACATTCTTATAGGACCCAAGATGTCCCAGTCTAACAGGAAAAAGACCAAACCCAGGGGACCACCTAGAAGGACTGTGGTAGATCACTTTAAAGGCATTCCTAGAGAGGATAGAGAGTCCTCGTCTGAGGGAACATACAATATGGAGGACCAAGAGATTGATCCTATACTCAGTGCCCACACAGCTGAGAACCCATCCTTAGATAATAAGGCGGCCGCCATAGTGGACACTCTTTCTAGACGAATGAATAGCCTACAGGACTCACTTACCAAGGCCATAAAGAGGTCAGCTGCGGAATTGTGCAGAGACGTGGCGGTATTAGGAGAAAGAACAGAGGCACTGGAGAGGAAGCAGGAAGATCTAGTGGTAGATCAAGAAAATTTACTGTCATACTCCCAAAACCTAGCTTCTCAGATCTTGAGCTTAAACTCTCAGATCTTGAGGACCGGTCCAGAAGGAACAACTTGAGATTTCGAGGAGTGTCTGAGGAGGTTACCACTAGTGACCTGGATAGCTTTATCAGAGAGTTTTGTACCCAATTTCTTTCCGGCTCTGACGCTTCAAGCTTTCTCATAGACAGGGAGGGTCCACCATACCCTGAGACCGAGAAATATCTCTGCAGATAAACCTAGAGATGTCCTAGCTAGGATAATTGTTTTCACACGTAAAGAGAAGATTCTGAGAGAGTTAGCTAACAAACCAGCAATGCCTGAGAAATTTCAACAGATCTCAGTATTCCCAGATTTATCTCAATACATGCTTCAAAGACGAAGGTCCTTCACCCCTTTTACGCAACAATGAAAAGACGGAACAATGTAAAGTACCGCTGGGGATACCCCACCAAACTTATTGTTAACAAAAACGGTACACTGCACACAGTCTCTTCTGTAGGAGATGGTATGGACCTCCATAAAAAATGGGATCTACAGGGTGACTTAGCTAGCTCTGGAGAAATAAGCACTTCTCCTCCACAACTTCAGGCACCAGAATGGACTCCCCTTCCTCAACGTTCCGCTCTGGGACAGAATACATTGGGTGCCCCTGCACCATCACAGAACCTTTCTAAGAATGTGGACACTTGATCTACTGACTACCTAAGTATCACTGTCTTCATTTTTTTTCTACTTTCTTAGCTAGAGCACCTAGGCATTGATAGTAAATTAGTTAGCAAAGAATGTATAGCTAAGTTAGGCTGTATAGCTGTCTTATTAACCTTTTGTTATTGTGTTCTTGAATGTCTTATCATCCAAATGCTAAGTTCTAGTTGTTTTTTAATTAGTTATAAGCCCACTCATGATTCTATGTATTCCTCACATAGAGCTTCCTATCTAGATTATCCTAGACTAGCCTACTACGGCAAACTGAGATTTATCCCCACCCAGAGGAAACCTAGGGTTTATGTACTAGTCCACCGTAATAACTTTGGATACCATACATATATGGATAATTTCCCCTTGGATAGAATAGAACATAGATATTAACAGCCACAATCACCTCTTTCTAGCCCTACCTAGCATAAGATACTAGTCACTTATAACGGACCATACTCTTTAAACACTAAGGAATGGACAATTCCACTTTCAGATTAGTGGATGACTACAGGTCTCTTCTAGGCTACTTCAATAGCTATGGAAACAAGCTACAATAAGCCTGTTAGTCAGTAAGAAATATATAACCTCATAAACTTGTAGCGTAATATGCACACTTTGATATCTTTATATGTCTGATGGTTTCATGTATTATCTCACTGGCTCTAGACTTCCGTAAATAGACTGCTTCTTGCATGGTGTCCTATAAAAGACCCCCTAGATTAGCCTATCAACACAGGTCCTAGACACATCTGTATTCATTTCCCAGATAGGGCTGCTACTCTCAGAAGTCCGAACTGGCAAATAGTCTGCTCCTGATGCCAGGCCTACTAAGACGGCTACCCATTTATTATTGTTAGACCCAAGTGTCATCCATGCCCCTCCCCTGCTGTATTAGATTTTCCTAACCCTATATATTTGGTGGAGAATGTTGTTTAGATATAATTCCTATGATATAGGCACCGATTCTTAACATAGACTAAAATATACAGATACTTGATGTCTAGACCCCAAGCGATACCTCTCTCTGACTAAATGGCCATGCTCCTTAGCCCAGCCCACCTGAGAGACGGATAATCCCTTCTGACATCATATCCTAGAACGCGCCATTCCCTACCATAATGAAGATCCCGCTATGGGATAGGATAAACTCCAATTTTACCTCGGGGGCTTAAGACTCCGTAGGTACTTCCCTTGCTCCTTGTCTCCCCCCTCGCCCCCTAATTTGCCACAATTTTGTATTTCTCATCTTAATGAGATCAAGGAATTAGAATACCCACAGGGTATATTCGTGAGTTCCTTGTTAGGTGGTGTAGAGTGCCGCCAATTGCTTTACTTGTTCTTATTGTTAGTTCCCAGGTTAATAAACCAACCTGTACTATTTTAGAGGCTCTGGTCTTAGCGCTGCACACCTATCCCATCTGTAGGTGAGTTTTGCTGTCTAATTGCTAGTTTATGTGTTACAGCTAATGCTAATCGTGATCCTTATCTCTCATTAACAGCTACTCAGACATTTTGGGGATAAGTGATGCAAGTCTCAGTTCTCCAGACCTCGGAGTCCAGATGGGTGAGGTGACACCCAACCCTTTGACCCTTTTTTCTGCTCTTCTTTCTCTCCTCCTTCTGTTCTCCCCCCATACCCTATCCCATATCCCCCATTATGGGGGAGAAATTAGACGTCCTCACGTTTGCTTCCCTAAATTGCAAAGGTTTAAATTCTTCAAACAAAAGGAGCCTCCTGAGTAACTATATGCATTCAAACAAAGCTAAAATTGTGTTTGCTCAGGATACACATTGACTAACCACCTCAGCTATGTTGCAGCTTCCCACTCTGACAAAACTAGGGGGGGTAGCAATTTTCATACATAAACAAGTTAGCTTTGAGAAAATATACTTAGAACTAGACCCAGAAGGTAGATTCCTTGTTCTAATATGTAAGCTAGATAGTCAGATATATACCCTTGTTAACCTATTTGCCCGAACCAGAACCAGCCCAGGTTCCTTAAGACTTTGTTGCAAAATATTGATCAGATTAAGAGTGGTCGGGGGAGATTTCAATATGATCTGGGATCCCTCAGTAGATAAAAAAGGTTAGCTCAGGCAAAACAGTTGACTCATACTCCATTACCACAGCTAAGAAATTTAGAGACATTTCACAATATAACTTATTTGGCGAGCATGCCACCCCACCGCCCGTGACTACACTTTTCTAAACCGCAAAATACTTATTCAAGACTAGACCACTTTTTTGACAGATTCCTGGACGCTTAACAAAATAAAAGCTACTGACATTAGACAGTTTTCCTGGTCCGACCATGATGCTCTTACATTCTCCCTTGACTCCAATATTTACTCGTCCTCATCCCCAAGCTGGAGACTGCCAGACTATCTTTGTGCCACCCGGAGTTCCAGCCTTTAATACAGAGCTCTTTACAGGAATACCTAACCCACAACTCAGATTCCAACGTCACCCAATGTTACAAAAGCATTAGTTTTCATTGTGTACCATTAAGTGCTATGTGACAGACCCTTCGGTCAGAACTGAAAGAGTTAACTTTGTTCAGCTAGGGGGATTTTTCTACATTTGCGAGACTCGTATAGAATACTATGGAAAGCAGCTTCTCCCCTCTTCAGCAATAGGAATCCAGGCTACTAAGCGGTCCATCTCTCAGCGAGACTAAGGGTAACCGTAACATTTGGCGGCAGCGGTGGGATTATCCTGGATTTCCTAGGAGAGGTACAGAACGGATGGAGAGTGCTTACGAAAAATTGAAGCGTACCACCCTAAAGGATTTACTTGAAAGCAGAGGGGGGTACGCAAGCAACCGGCGGAAACACCGACCACGATTAGTGACGAAAAAACCAGGATTGTTCGGGAGAGGCTCTCACTATACGGGCCGAACCCCTCCATGGAATTGGTACAGCAGTTGATGGCGGAAGCGGACGAGAATATACGAAAGACTCAAGCCCACGAACTCAACCTAGCGAACGCACACCGCAATGCTGAAGCCCCGCAGGTAATCATCCCTGTCGAAAATCCTGGGAGGCCCAAGATACCCTATGCGGCATTTCGACCCTTCCTAGAGAGCGAGACAGGGATTGATGAATATTTGGCGGACTTCGAAAGGCAATGTTCCCTGCACCGGATTCCCAACAGAGAGTGGCCCACGATATTGTTTGGGAAACTATCCGGGCGAGCCCTGGAAGCCTTTCGTACTCTGGGTGCTGAGGAAGTGACACAGTATGAGCTAGTTAATGAGACACTGTTACGACAGTACGCGGTAACTCCGGACATGTATCGCCGACAGTTTCGGGGCACGAAAGAAGCCTAACGATACCCATATGGAATGGGCGCACCGAATGCGGAGAGCGGTAAATCACTGGTTGAGCGGAAGTAAAGCGGTGACTGGTGAGGAAATTTTACAATTGTTTCTCTTAGAACATTTTTATAATGGCATGGAACAGCAAGGGAAGGAATGGCTGCGAGACAGGCGACCTTCTACCTTAGAAGAAGCAGCCAAATTGGCCGATGAACATTATGACTCCCGTCTTCACGAACCCACGAATTACCGAGCTCCAGCACGGGTCGAACCCAGAGAGGTTTACCGTGCACCCCCTCGTGCTGAATTCCGGTGCCCGCAGGGCCCGCCCGATACTCAGGACCACCCAATAACAGCTCTGAGCGTCCCAGACCGACTTGCCACCGATGCAAGCAACCAGGGCATTTTGTGGCTAGCTGCCCCCTTAATACGCACCAGACACCCAGGAATTACAATTACCCCTCTGGGTCATATCGTCCGGCCCGGGCCCTCTGTGTTAACCAAGAGGCCCCTATGGAGGAATATTTGGGGCCGCTTCACGAGGCGGACCCTGTATATGCTGCCTCAGATAACCGCCAGCACCATCGGCAGAAGGTATGGCTCGAGGGGCGATCTACCGAGGGATTGAGAGACACAGGGGCTACTATCACGCTGGTACAGAGTCATTTGGTGCCGGAGCACAAGCGATCCGGACAGACTGTGGCCGTTAGAGTGGCGGGGGGGGGATGTGTACAAAATTCCAACAGCTAAAGTGCATCTTGATTGGGGAGCGGGAAAGGGGGCTGTGAACGTGGGCATAATGGATAATTTACCTGCCAAAGTACTACTGGGCAACGATTTGGGCCCCATGACTTCTGCCTATGCTCCAGAATACAACGAGGCGGACCCAGTGACTACACGAGCCCAAGCCCGGACGGAGCGAGAATTCTCACCAGTGCGGGTGACACAGGTAAGACCTACCCCGACCTTGCCTGACATGTTAGGCCCCATACCCTGGGACACCCCAGATGCTTTCGAGACAGAGTCTAAGACTGACCCGACCTTACAAAAGTACCGGGAACGAGCAGAGACCGGAGGGGGTAGGGCAGATAACAAAACATTTTTATGGGAAAAAGGGAAACTATACCGCTTGACAGAGAAAAGGGGACAGCGTAGGCGACAACTGGTAGTGCCCCACAAATACCGTCAAGAAATCCTCAAGATAGGCCACGACATCCCCTTAGCAGGCCACCTAGCCGTAACCCGTACCCTACACCGCATTACTCACACGTTCTTTTGGCCAGGGGTACACGCTGACGTTAGAACTTACTGTAATACCTGCGATGTGTGTCAACAAGTAGGAAGGCAAGGCAATCACCCTAAAGCCCATCTAGTAAATATGCCCATTGTAGAGGAACCCTTCAGCCGGGTTGCTATTGACCTAATGGGACCACTGGCTACCCCTAGTCCCTCCGGTAAGCGCTACATTCTTACCGTAGTGGACTACGCTACCAGGTACCCAGAGGCTGTCGCCCTATCCAACATACAAGCGGATATGGTAGCGAATGCACTAGTACAGGTGTTCTCTTGGGTAGGATTTCCAAAAGAAACAGGAACGAAGAAGGAGATCGATGAGATGCTCCAACTCAGGGTAATTGAGCCCTCCGATAGTCCCTGGGCCTCCCCAGTTGTCTTGGTGCCCAAGAAAGATAGGACAACCTGGTTCTGCGTAGACTATCGGAGGCTCAATGAAAAGACAGTGACGGACGCTTACCCTATGCCCAGGGTAGACGTGCTACTCGATCGTATAGCCAGGGGAAATTACCTGACCACTATTGACCTCTGCAAAGGTTACTGGCAGATTCCCCTGGCCCCGGAGGCTATCCCCAAGTCGGCCTTCATCACCCCATTCGGCTTATATCAGTTTAGGGTAATGCCGTTTGGGATGAAGAATGCCCCAACTACATTCCAGCGCTTGGTGGATAGGCTCCTGGATGGCTTCCAGAGTTTTGCTTGCGCCTACCTGGACGACATAGCGATCCACAGTGAGTCCTGGGAGGACCACTTAGCTCACGTAGGAATGGTTCTGGATCAGATCCGGGCTGCTGGCCTGACTCTGATGCCAGAAAAATGCCACTTTGGGATGGCCGAGGTACAGTACCTGGGTCACCGGGTGGGGTGCGGAAAGCAGCGACCAGAGCCGGCCAAGATAGAAGCTGTTGCCAATTGGCCCACCCCCATCACTAAGACTCAGGTCCTAGCCTTCCTGGGCACGGCAGGGTACTATAGACGGTTCGTACCAGACTACAGCACACTTGCCAAACCCCTAACGGACTTGACCAAGAAGAACTTACCTCGACAGGACCTGTGGTCTCCCCACTGTGAAACGGCTTTCCAGGCTCTCAAAAATGCTCTAACGCTCCTGTCTTGGCGGCCCCAGCCCTTAACAAATGTTTTATCGTCCATTCAGATGCTTCCATGTTCGGGCTGGGAGCCGTCCTCAGCCAAGTAGGCGAAGATGGAGGGGAGCATCCAGTTGCCTACATCAGCCGGAAGCTCCTGCCCCGCGAAGTCAGCTATGCAGCGGTCGAAAAGGAGTGTTTGGCTTTGGTGTGGGCATTAAAGAAATTGACTCCCTATTTATATGGGCAGGAGTTCACTCTGGTCACCGACCATAACCCGTTGGTGTGGCTGAACCGGGTCTCTGGAGATAACGGCAGGCTATTACGTTGGAGTTTATCGTTGCAACCCTTCAATTTCACCATTACTTACAGACCTGGGAAACAGAATGGCAATGCCAACGGGTTGTCCAGACAAACTGACCTCAGCCCCGCATAACCAGCGGTCTGGACAGCCTTAGTCTGCCAGAAAAAAGGGTCAGACCGTGTCTGCCAGAGTGTTCCACAGAAAGGGAGCACTGTTACAAAAGCATTAGTTTTCATTGTGTACCATTAAGTGCTATGTGACAGACCCTTCGATCAGAACTGAAAGAGTTAACTTTGTTCAGCTAGGGGGATTTTTCTACATTTGCGAGACTCGTATAGAATACTATGGAAAGCAGATTCTCCCCTCTTCAGCAATAGGAATCCAGGCTACTAAGCGATCCATCTTTCAGCGAGACTAAGGGTAACCGTAACACCCAACAAACAGTATGGGCGGCCTTAAAATCCTACATTCGTGGAGTCTGCATACACAAACAAGCTTCTATTAAGAAACTGAGGGGAGCCCCTTTAGGAATCTTGGTAGCCAGTCTTAGAACGAAAGAGAGGCTGAATAAAGATAACCCAACCCCAGAGATTTCTGTGGAAGTTGAAGCCTTACGTAAGCAAATTAAGGAGATAGAAACTGCCTGTATACACAAAGCGGTCCGTCGGTTTAAACAACTCCTGTACTATCAAGGAAATAAGGCATCTACGATCCTTGCCCGAAAATTAAAGGGCAGATGTGCGAACTCTCGCATTCTTGCCATTGTTAGAGAGGGACAGCAGGTCACCTCTCCTAGAGATATTGGGGAAGCTTTTGCAGCTTTCTATTCCAAGCTCTATAACCTTTGCAAGACTGAATGAGAGGACAATTATCTCCCAGTCAAAATTTGTTCCTTCTTACAGGGACTAGGCCTTCCTGCCTTGACAAAGGAAGACACAGACTCATTCTTAACCCCTTTTCACTAAATGAAATGAAGGGAGTAATTAACCAACTTCAAAATGGGAAGGCCCCGGGCCCTGACGGGTTCCCGGCCGTGTTCTATAAAACCTTTTCGGGACATCCTTTCACCTTTACTCCTTCGGTCATTTAAGGAGGCCAGGAGATGCGGCACCTTTCGTAGTGAACTACTAGAGGCAACGATCCTTACCATCCCGAAACCAAATAAAGACACTTCTCAGTGTGGGAGTTATCGCCCCATCTCACTCATCAACCTTGATGTAAAATTGTACTCTAAACTATGGGCTAATAGGCTCCATCGCATTGTCCCCACCTTACTCCATCCTGATCAAGTGGGTTTTACTTGGGGTAGAAAGGGACCAGATAATACCAGACGAATATTGAATATTTTTACTGAAGCGAATAGGTTAAGGGTTCCCATGTTGGCCCTGTCAGGCAGAAAAAGCATTTGACAGGGTCAGGTGGGAATATTTTTTGGAGGTGCTCAATCAATTCGGGTTCCCTGGCGAGATAGTCATAGCCATATAAGCTCTTTATAGTTCTCCATATGCAAGAGTCAAGGGGCTAGGCTTTTATTCATCACAGTTTCCTATTACTAATGGGTCAAGACAAGGGTGCCCCCTCTCGCCCATAATATTCACTCTAGCTATTGAGCCGCTAGCTCAAGCTGTACGAAACTCTGCCTTAATACAAGTAGTTCCTCTAAGCTACCAAGTGGATGGGGAAGAGGTGCAGAGAAAATAGATCTATTTGCGGACGACATTACCCTCTTTCTGACGGATTTAGAGTCCTCACTCCCTGCACTATTTGATATTATCACCCAGTTCGGTTTCATAAGCTTCTATAAGATAAATTTTTCCAAAACGGAAGCCTTACCTGTTCATGTACCACAAGCTGAACTGGAGATTCTTCTAAACACCTATCAATTCAATTGGACATCTGGATACCTATTAAATTGATAGACTACCCATCCGGAATGTGATTATTAAACAAAACCTAGATTGTTGGAAAAAGATCAGGCACTATATGGAGATAGCACCTCATCCCTCCCCTATCCATTCTATTCCTGGCCTTCTATGAGGCCTTCTGAATTCCCATGTCTCTCAATGGTGGAAATGGGACCTCTCACTTGTGTGACCTATATAAGCAAAACACTCTCCAATTAGCGGCTCCAACAATTATAAGAGGAGTACCTCTTCCGCCGTGGTTCCAGTTTGAAAGGTTCAGACTCCCCAAATTCCTCACTAGTTGGGGTTTCCCAGCCTCTAACCTTAGACAACAATCTTCTTGGGAGCAGAGATGGTTATCGGGCTTGAGCCTTTTGAGACCCCTTTCTACACACTATTCGCTAATTATGAAGAACATTGTTGCTGGCAAAGTTTGGCAGTTGAGAGCATGGGGACAAGATCTTAAGACTAAAATTTCTGACAAGGTCTGGGCACAAGCTTTCACACTCACAAAACAGACTCTCCACTGTGCTAATTCGATTGAACTCTTTGTCAAGGGGTCACTTAGATGGCATTATACCCCACTGAGACTGGCCCAGATGTCCCCATCACACTCACCTCTATGCTGGAGGAATTGTGGACAAATAGGTTCGGATCTCCATATCTGGTGGTCTTGCCAGAGGATTGAGGAAACTATGGGAGGAGGTTTTTCAGTTGTGCAGTTCGGCGGGGATCCTGCTTTCCAGGGAACCCGGGGTGGCCCTCCTTAATATCTTCCTACAACGAATGCCCAAAACTCAGAAACAGTTGGCTATTTTCATCTTTGCAGCCACTAAAATCTCAATAGCTAGACAATGGAAGCAGGCTAACCCCGCCTGCACTGACTAGTATCAAGCAAAATATAGACTTATATGCTTCAATCAAACAAGGATTCTACCAACACCTGAATAGAATAGATTCATATTGGAAAATCTGGGACCTTTCTAGTCTTTTAGACAAGAGTCCTAAAGAAATGTTTATCAAATTGGGACATTCAGTCTTGAGACTTCTTAAATGCTCTTAGTCCCAATTAACCTCTTGGTCCTCGATGGAGAACTAATTTTTCTGTGTCCCCCCCACCACCACTTTGTTTACCCTTTCGACCTTTCCCCCAAACCTCTACTCTTCCACCTCGCTGGCCTGGACAAAAAGAGGTACCTTAAATTGAGAAGTGAGGCTCAGGAGGGAGGATTCACTTCACGCCTCCCTTTATAATAAATGATATATTTGCATAGTAGCCAATAGGTGGTGGGGATGTGTGGTGTTGACTACGAAGCGACTGATAGCGTTATATAATGTTAAAGGGACAGTAAACACTCATTTTCATATAACTACATGTAATAGACACTACTATAAAGAACAAGATGCACAGATACTGATATAAAAATCCAGTATAAAACTGTTTAAAAAAAAAAACTTACTTAGAAGCTCTAAGTTTAGCTCTGTTGAAAAGGTAGCTGGAAAGCCCACTTTAAGTGGGAAATAAGACCCCCCCCCCCTTTTTTTGCATATGAAAAGACCCTTTACACAAACAGGAGCAAGCTGGAGAAGGTAGCTGACGGGATTCACATAAAACTTTGGGGCTTGGTTAGGAGTCTGAAAATCAGAGCAATGATATTTAATAAGTAAAACTATACATTTTTATAAAAAAAAAAACAACTTTATGGGCTATATAAATAGATCATCTACAAAACATTTATGCAAAGAAAAAATGAATGTATAAGGTCCCTTTAATTATAAAATGAGATATATGCTAGTGGTACTTGATGATATTGAAGGTATAACATGGTGTGTGATAAAATATACTAGCCCATGATTTTTATGTGTTGTAACGTGCATATGATGATACAAAGTTTTGGCTCCCTCCTGTAATCGGAGCAAAGTTGTTTTAATATGCATGTATTCTATGATTATATATATATATATATATATATATATATATATAGTAAGCAATTTCCAGTTCAGCCCACCAGTAGCCAACTCGCCTGGGTGCAATGATATACCATGAAATAGAAAGCAAAAAGATGCACTCTCAGGACTTTCCACAAAAAAACAATTTAATGGAACGTTTTCGGGGTTCACAACCCCTTCATCAGCATGCAAAACAAACAAAATTCAACTCATTTATAGTGTTACATATCAATTACCACATATCAATCTAAGTGTCTCTCCAAAGGAAAAGTGCACCAATTTTTCGAGTTTGGAACGCATATTGCGTTCCACAGTGCTGTCCGAAACCGGAAGTTGTATTACCTCACTTCCGGTTTACGGATTCAACAGACAAAACGTGAAATAAAAGATAAAGTAGTGTACTCTACAATTTCAAACATATTAATGTGACATATTAGTTTGGGGAACTTGTTATAACAACAGTGTGCCACATTCTAATAAGTGCCAGGAAAATTGTGATGGATATACATTATCGAATGTTGCTACATCCGGTGGGCATAGAAACAGTAACCATGGCAATCATACACAATTCTGGTTGCCAAGAGATGCCATAATTTACAATGGTATGCCAGCTGAATGAAACAACAATTGTCATAGTGCCATAAGTAACGTGTACTGAATAATATACAATCATATTGTATATATAAAAAAAGAATACTAAAGAATTGAATAGTTAAAAAATAAAAGTTAAAACATAAAAGTTGGACCATATGACAGTACCAATGTTTGGAATGGCAAGTTACAAACGTAATGTTGCAAATGTGAGTGATGTGGCTCATAATGTGTCGCCAGTATATTGCAGTAAAGTGGCGTTAAACATATATAATGCTACACTAAATTCGCAAGCAAATGAAGATCAGATAAGAGCAGTAGATATGTGTAACAGAATTGTAGGGCTGTGTTATTTGGGCTGCTATTTCGTTAGGGCACAATTTTCAATTAGATTAAATTTTGACCATTAGGGGGTAATGGCTTACGTCGGCCAAAATATGCCAATAATCAAGTGAAGGGGGGTAACCCTATTTCAGGATTCTAATCTCCAGTATAATTGCAAGGCAAGGATATTTGAGAAAAGGTAATACAGATAAGAATCATGGACATATAAAGCTCGTGTAGATACTATCCACCTCTGTAATTCTTCAAGTGGATGTGACTTTTTTAGTGTCCGTCTTTAAGACTGGTGGTGCATGTTAGAACAAATGGGTAATGGCTCACGGCGGACCAGGCTTCCACAGAGAAGGTGGAGACAGATGTCCCACCTAAACTGTGCCGTTAGGCGCACAACACTCCCCCCTACACCTAGGGGAAACTGAAATGTGTGCCACAACGGAGCCACCATATCCACCTGGCATACCCCAAGTATGTGGCACCCCAGTTATGGATCACATAATGCTCTTAAAGTCCGGCATGGTGTTCAAGCCACCTGGAGATTAGAATCCTGAAATAGGGTTACCCCCTTCACTTGATTATTGGCATATTTTGGCCGACGTAAGCCATTACCCCCTAATGGTCAAAATTTAATCTAATTGAAAATTGTGCCCTAACGAAAAAGCAGCCCAAATAACACAGCCCTACAATTCTGTTACACATATCTACTGCTCTTATCTGATCTTCATTTGCTTGCGAATTTAGTGTAGCATTATATATGTTTAACGCCACTTTACTGCAATATACTGGCGACACATTATGAGCCACATCACTCACATTTGCAACATTACGTTTGTAACTTGCCATTCCAAACATTGGTACTGTCATATGGTCCAACTTTTATGTTTTAACTATTATTTTTTAACTATTCAATTCTTTAGTATTCTTTTTTTATATATACAATATGATTGTATATTATTCAGTACACGTTACTTATGGCACTATGACAATTGTTGTTTCATTCAGCTGGCATACCATTGTAAATTATGGCATCTCTTGGCAACCAGAATTGTGTATGATTGCCATGGTTACTGTTTCTATGCCCACCGGATGTAGCAACATTCGATAATGTATATCCATCACAATTTTCCTGGCACTTATTAGAATGTGGCACACTGTTGTTATAACAAGTTCCCCAAACTAATATGTCACATTAATATGTTTGAAATTGTAGAGTACACTACTTTATCTTTTATTTCACGTTTTGTCTGTTGAATCCGTAAACCGGAAGTGAGGTAATACAACTTCCGGTTTCGGACAGCACTGTGGAACGCAATATGCGTTCCAAACTCGAAAAATTGGCGCACTTTTCCTTTGGAGAGACACTTAGATTGATATGTGGTAATTGATATGTAACACTATAAATGAGTTGAATTTTGTTTGTTTTGCATGCTGATGAAGGGGTTGTGAACCCCGAAAACGTTCCATTAAATTGTTTTTTTGTGGAAAGTCCTGAGAGTGCATCTTTTTGCTTTCTATTTCATGGTATATCATTGCACCCAGGCGAGTTGGCTACTGGTGGGCTGAACTGGAAATTGCTTACTACTTATCTTCTGACCAGTGAACCCCCTTGTTTAACCTCATTTATTTACATCTCCAGCGCTCTCATTATTGGACTGCACAATTCCTTCTGTGCTGACAGTACAGAGTATACTTGGATTTTTGGCTGCAGTAAATTAACTCCTTTTCATATCCTTTCACCGGCACACTGCTACATGCTCCCCTCCAGCATGACATCACAACCCAGAACAGAGGATAACAACATCTCTGAGTCCAACATTCAGGTGGAAGACCTGACCTGCCAGGCCGTGGCAGCACAGACAGGCACTGCATCTTACACCCCTGATGATGCCGACCGGATTCTGTTTGCACCCATCTCCAAAACAATTGGTGAGACCCCAGTTAATTTATATTACTCTTTACTTAAATTAAAAAAAAGAGAGGTTGATTTGGCGTTACATGGCAGCTATCTGTCCGATTACTATAGAACAGGACACATTCCCCGTGGGTTTAGAGTCCACAATGTGCCCACTATTGGGCGTGATAATCCAGATTTCAGAAAAAAGTGGTGTTATATTTTAAATAAGTGCTCTTTAGACCTAATACTATTAGTTATTGAAGAGGTTACTGCAATCCTTAGTAAAGTTAGGACTGAAATACAAACATTTGAATCTTTACATAGTATCACACTCACTAATGACACCCAAGAGAACTGGTTATCAAAAATTAAATTGCAAATTGACAAATACCAGAGTGATTTAATCACATTTAAAAATAAAAAACTAGAGACTGTCAATAGTGACTACACGCAGGGAAAAGTGTACAAATGGCTGACTAACACACAGGGGAATCAGACCAGGAGGAGACACAGAACCAGACGGGTTCACTTTGACACGGTAGATACGAGTGGTGAAGATTCCACTGATGCCGATAGGAACCCCTCTGGCACTGCGTTTACTCCACCTGGTCAACATAGGCATCAGGATCAATTCTCCTCACATGAACCCAGATCACACTCAACCCCTAGTCATTTTTTAGGGGTAACAACACGATCTCGGGGAGGGGGAGGTATAACAGACCCCATATCAGGCGGGCGGGGTATCAGACATCGACCCCCCAGACGACCACGACAGAGGACATAATTGTCAATTTGAGTGCACATGCCTTAACTGATAATGAACGTAAAGTTCTCAATAAAGGCTTATCTTTTGTGCCGAGCACTTTAATCTCTGAGTTTGACCTTAAACTAGACCTTTACAAATTAAATAGATCTCTTAAGATTAAAGAATTCTTCCAAAACAAAGATTCGTCTGGACAGAAGTCCCATATTGAACTTAAATGTAGTGTACCTAGCTCTTTTGAACCCAGCAATAGCAGTCCAAGTACCAAAACATTTTTGAGGTTGATAACACAGGACTTGGACACAGAAAGAAAAGATACACTATGGAAACATAATCTCTCAAGAGATGAATTGAAGGCTATTAAAACTCTCCAGAATGACTCCTCTATAGTCATCAGGCCGGCCGACAAGGGCGGGGCCATTGTTCTTTTAGATTACAGTGATTATAGAGGGGACATCCTGAAGCAATTATCAGACACCCAGACATACAAATTGTTAACCTCTGACCCTACTACACTATTCAAAATACAACTTGACAAATTGATTGAATTGGGATTTGAACAAGGGTACATAACTGAGCACATTCGTGACTTTTGCATTACCACATACCCTAAGATACCCATCTTATATTCAATCCCCAAAATTCATAAAACATTAGACCACCCACCGGGCCGTCCCATTGTGTCAGCCAGGGAATCACTTACCCAACCTATAGCACAATATGTGGACGTACTCCTACAGCCAGTGGTGAAAGCAACACGGTCTTACGTTATGGATACGAATGACTTCATTCGTAAAATACGGACTGTTGACATCCAGCCAGATGATTTACTCGTCACTCTGGATGTCAACAGTCTGTATACCATTATACCACATCTTGACGGACTTAAGGCTATACAAGAGCACCTTACGGGTAATACCCTTTATGAGGGGCCCCCAGTAGGATTTTTACTGTCCCTCATTGAATTCTGTCTTTTTAAAAACTATTTTCGGTTCGAAAATAGTTTTTATTTGCAAACTGCCGGCACAGCCATGGGTTCCTCCATGGCCCCCTCGTACGCCAACATTTATATGTCACAATTTGAAAACATGTATCTATGGAATACGTCGAACGTATCTATCATTTGTTATTACAGATACATAGATGACATTTTCTTGGTGTGGCGAGGGGGCCTGGAGGAACTCCATAAATGGTTTGATGTGCTTAATAACACTACTGACAATGTCAAGTTTAAGATGACAGCTGACACTGCATCCATTCATTTCTTGGACTTGACAGTTTTCAAGGATTCTAATAAATTAGGAACCACATTGTATCATAAACCCACCGACCGCAACTCTATATTAAGGGCAGATAGTTGCCATCCCCCAGCCCTATTAAAGGGCATTGTAAAATCACAATGCATAAGAACAATGCGTAACAATTCGAATCCTGTAACGGGGGTCTCCCAATTGAAAGGAGTGGGTGAGAAGTTCCAGAACAGGGGCTACAAGATCCCGATAATTCATGATGCTGTGGAATCGGTTTCAAGGCTAACACAGACAGAATTAATTATACCCAAACCAAAAAGGGACGCTAGTGACAAGCTCATTATGTCCACCACTTTTACTCCAGTGACAAAAAATATTGGCCAAATTCTTCGACAGCATTGGCCAATTATGTCTTCAGACCCAAAACTCACATTTACCCATAACCTACGACCTATGGTTGGATTTAAGCGGGGAACTAATCTTAAAGACCTTCTGGTGAAAACGGACCCCAAGCAGTGTTACTCAACTGGGATGAAAAGGAATATAAGAGGCTCCTATCGCTGTTTGGGCTGCACAACGTGTAATGGCCTAGTGGGCACTAAAGTCTTCCATCACCCACACACTAATCGAACATTCTCCATCCGGCACTCCATAACGTGCACCACCACTCACGTTATATATTTATTGTTTTGTCCATGTTCTTGTTTCTACATAGGGAAGACCTCTGGCACACTTCGTGAGCGTATGGCTAATCATCGCCACGCCATAAGGACAGCACTTAAAAACGGCGATTCCGAACAGCCAGTAGCGCGACACTGCGCTAACAAGGGACACTCAGTATCTTCCATCCGCTATATTCTAATCGACCACATACCCCCATTAGATCGTGGAGGCGACCGGAATAAGCAACTTCTGAGACGAGAGGCCCAGTGGATGTTCAGATTAGGCACAATACAACCAGGTGGCTTGAACACCATGCCGGACTTTAAGAGCATTATGTGATCCATAACTGGGGTGCCACATACTTGGGGTATGCCAGGTGGATATGGTGGCTCCGTTGTGGCACACATTTCAGTTTCCCCTAGGTGTAGGGGGGAGTGTTGTGCGCCTAACGGCACAGTTTAGGTGGGACATCTGTCTCCACCTTCTCTGTGGAAGCCTGGTCCGCCGTGAGCCATTACCCATTTGTTCTAACATGCACCACCAGTCTTAAAGACGGACACTAAAAAAGTCACATCCACTTGAAGAATTACAGAGGTGGATAGTATCTACACGAGCTTTATATGTCCATGATTCTTATCTGTATTACCTTTTCTCAAATATCCTTGCCTTGCAATTATACTGGAGATTAGAATCCTGAAATAGGGTTACCCCCTTCACTTGATTATTGGCATATTTTGGCCGACGTAAGCCATTACCCCCTAATGGTCAAAATTTAATCTAATTGAAAATTGTGCCCTAACGAAAAAGCAGCCCAAATAACACAGCCCTACAATTCTGTTACACATATCTACTGCTCTTATCTGATCTTCATTTGCTTGCGAATTTAGTGTAGCATTATATATGTTTAACGCCACTTTACTGCAATATACTGGCGACACATTATGAGCCACATCACTCACATTTGCAACATTACGTTTGTAACTTGCCATTCCAAACATTGGTACTGTCATATGGTCCAACTTTTATGTTTTAACTTTTATTTTTTAACTATTCAATTCTTTAGTATTCTTTTTTTATATATACAATATGATTGTATATTATTCAGTACACGTTACTTATGGCACTATGACAATTGTTGTTTCATTCAGCTGGCATACCATTGTAAATTATGGCATCTCTTGGCAACCAGAATTGTGTATGATTGCTATGGTTACTGTTTCTATGCCCACCGGATGTAGCAACATTCGATAATGTATATCCATCACAATTTTCCTGGCACTTATTAGAATGTGGCACACTGTTGTTATAACAAGTTCCCCAAACTAATATGTCACATTAATATGTTTGAAATTGTAGAGTACACTACTTTATCTTTTATTTCACGTTTTGTCTGTTGAATCCGTAAACCGGAAGTGAGGTAATACAACTTCCGGTTTCGGACAGCACTGTGGAACGCAATATGCGTTCCAAACTCGAAAAATTGGCGCACTTTTCCTTTGGAGAGACACTTAGATTGATATGTGGTAATTGATATGTAACACTATAAATGAGTTGAATTTTGTTTGTTTTGCATGCTGATGAAGGGGTTGTGAACCCCGAAAACGTTCCATTAAATTGGTTTTTTGTGGAAAGTCCTGAGAGTGCATCTTTTTGCTTTATAGATATATATATATATCAATAAAAACCTTTAAAAATAAATAAAAAAAATTACCAACAGGCAAAAGCAAACTTAACCTGAGACAACTGTCTGATGGACTTTCCTACCAAAGTCTGCCTCAGAAGAAGCAAAAACAACAAAGAATTTAGTAAAAGTATGCAAAGACGATCAAGTAGCTGCCTTGCAAATTTGGTCAACAGAAGCCTCGTTCTTAAAAGCTAAAGTAGCAACTGATCTGGTAGAATGAGCAGTAATCCACTTCGGTGGAAGCCTTATGAATCAAAAGCTTCAACCAAGAAGCTAAAGAAACAGCAGTAGCTTTCTGCCGTCATTTAGAGGCAGAAAAATGAACAAACTATTTTGTCTGAAATCTATAGTAGCATCCACATAATACTTCAAAGCTCTTACAACAGCCAAGTTATGAAGAAGCCTCTCTAAAGAATTCTTGTGATTAGGACATAAAGAAGGGACAACAATTTCCCTAATTATATTATCCGTGGACACAACCTTAGGCAAAATAAATCTAACTTGGTTCTTAAAACTGCCTTATCTTGATGAAAAATTAGAATCACAACAATGAGCAGACAACTCAGAAACTGAAGTTTGATAGCTACTTTATGCATAAGTTCAAATGGAGGAGCCTGCAAAACCTTCAATGACAAATTCAGATTCCAAGGAGGTGAAATTGGATTAATAACAGGCTTAATTCTAGACAACGCCTGAACAAAACAATGAGTGACCAAAAATCTAACCCATCCTGGAAAAAACGGCAAAATTAAAATTCTCAACAACAGAATCAAAAACCCCCTCTGCCTAAGAACTAACCATTCAATCTCCATGCCATCAAGCTTAGAGCCTTGAGATCCAGATGGAAAAACGTACCTTGAGATAGAATGTCTGCAGAGGAAGGGGTCACGGTGAGCAACTGGACATCTGAACCAGATCTGCATACTAAATCCTGCAAGGCCAAGCCGGAGTAATACAAATTACATGACTCCTCTTGCCCGATTCTGGCCATCACTCTGGGAACAACAACAACAAGTAGAGGGAAAAACAGTCTAGTCGAAACGACCATGGAGCTACTAGAGCATCCACAAATTCTGCCTGATGATCCTTTGACCTCGCAAAGCACCTAGGAAGTTTGCGATTTAATTGAGAAGCCATCAGATATATCCCTGGGAAACCCCAAAGTTCCACTATATGATTGAAAACATCCAGATGAAGAGACCACTCCCCTAGATGCGGATACTTACAACTGAAAAAAAATCTGCTTCCCAGTTGTTCAATCCTGGAATATGAACTGCAGAAATAAAACAATTTACTTCTGCACAGGAATTTTAAATACTTCCCTCATGGCTAGGGAATTGTGAGTGTCCCCCTGATGATTGATGTAGGCCACCGCTGAGAAAACGGAGATGAGATTACTTTTCAGTTGAGTCCAATTCTGAAGCACTCTGGTCTCCTCAGTATGCAAGGTTGCCAATAAATGTTTTAGAGCAATTTTCAAACTCCTTGTGTCCTCTCAGACCCCCAGACTGGCCCCCAACCTAAAATACTTGCATCTGTAGTGTTCACAGTCCAAATAGGACAAACAAAAGAAGCCCCTGTACAATAAGCTAATGATTCAGCCATCATGACAAACTCTAAAAGGAAAAAAAAAGTCTTTAAATCAAACCTCTTTTATATAATAAAGGAAAGATCTCCCATTACCAAACAAAGCCACTCATTGTATTGTTTGTATTCATTTTTGTACCTCTTTTTTTCCCTGCTACTTTATTTTTCTCTTTTCCTACTTTTTTTGCTTGGCTATACATCAGACTTGTTACCATAGAGGTGGGAGGGGTTCTTGGAGTTTGTGAATCTTTGCCTCCACCTAGTGGTCAGGAAAAGTAATTCCCAGGAGTAATGGATTGTGGACTCAGATAATTATAAATTATGTTTGTTTGTTTTTTAACATTCAACAATTTCTAAATTTTCTTTGCATATATAGATTTTTTTTTTAGCTATCTTGCTCATCAGTGAAAGCAGAATTACCCCCATTTAAAAATATAAGAATATATACAATGCAATGAAAATAAAAATACAAAGACAATTGCAGGATTTATTTAATTACAAAATTTCATAAAAGTCTATTTTGTTTAGAAAACATCACATCTTTTCATAATTAAGCTCATGTCCACATGTTATGCATTTTTTTCTATACATATCTTCTTCAATATTTTCTTCTGGACCATATTCATGCTGATGACCACTGGTGTCTTTCTTCCACAAGCTGCTCCGGACAGCACGTCTTAGTTCTAAAGGGAAAAACAAAACATAATAAAATAATAGAAAAACAGAATTTATGTTTACCTGATAAATTTCTTTCTCCTACGGTGTATCCAGTCCACGGCTTCATCCTTACTTGTGGGATATTCTCAATCCCTACAGGAAGTGGCAAAGAGCACACAGCAGAGCTGTCCATATAGCTCCCCTCAGGCTCCGCCCCCCAGTCATTCGACCGACAGTTAGGAGAAAAAGGAGAACCATAGGGTGCAGTGGTGACTGTAGTTTACAAAAAATAAATTTAAACCTGACCAAAATGCCAGGGCGGGCCGTGGACCGGATACACCGTAGGAGAAAGAAATTTATCAGGTAAACATAAATTCTGTTTTCTCCTACATTGGTGTATCCGGTCCACGGCTTCATCCTTACTTGTGGGAACCAATACCAAAGCTTTAGGACACGGATGAAGGGAGGGAACAAGTCAGGTAACCTAAACGGAAGGCACCACTGCTTGCAAAACCTTTCTCCCAAAAATAGCCTCCGAAGAAGCAAAAGTATCAAATTTGTAAAATTTGGCAAACGTATGCAGTGAAGACCAAGTCGCTGCCTTACAAATCTGTTCAACAGAAGCCTCATTCTTGAAAGCCCATGTGGAAGCCACAGCTCTAGTAGCGTGAGCTGTAATTCGTTCAGAAGGCTGCCTTCCAGCAGTCTCATAAGCCAACCGGATGATGCTTTTCAGCCACATCAAGATTGTGTAACAGACGTTCCTTGTTAGAAACTGGATTAGGACACAGAGAAGGAACAACTATTTCCTGGTTGATATTCTTATTGGAAACCACTTTTGGAAGAAAACCAGGTTTGGTACGTAAAACGACCTTATCTGTATGAAACACCAGATAGGGTGAATTACACTGCAAAGCAGACAATTCAGAAACTCTTCTAGCAAAAGAAATAGCTACTAAAAACAAAACTTTCCAAGATAGTAACTTAATATCTATGGAATGTAGAGGTTCAAACGGAACCCCTTGAAGAACTGAAAGAACTAAATTTAGACTCCATGGAGGAGCCACAGGTCTGTAGACAGGCTTGATTCTGACTAAAGCCTGTACAAACGCCTGAATATCTGGCATGGCTGCCAGACGCTTGTGTAACAAAACAGACAGAGCAGATATCTGTCCCTTTAAAGAACTAGCTGACAGACCTTTCTCCAATGCTTCTTGGAGAAAAGATAGTATCCTTGGAATCCTAATCTTACTCCATGAGTAACCCTTGGATTCGCACCAGCAAAGATATTTCCGCCATATCTTATGGTAAATTTTCCTGGTGACAGGCTTTCTAGCCTGGATCAGAGTATCTATAACTGATTCCGAAAACCCACGCTTAGCTAGAATCAAGCATTCAATCTCCAAGCAGTCAGTTGCAGAGAAACTAGGTTTGGATGTTTGAATGGACCTTGAATTAGAAGGTCCTGCCTCAAAGGCAGCTTCCATGGTGGAACCGATGACATATTCACCAGGTCTGCATACCAAGTCCTGCGTGGCCACGCAGGAGCTATCATATTACCGAAGCCTTCTCCTGTTTGATCCTGGCTACTAGCCGGGGGAGAAGGGGAAACGGTGGAAAGACATAAGCTAGATTGAACGACCAAGGCGCTACTAAGGCATCTACCAATGTCGCCTTGTGATCCCTGGACCTGGACCCGTAACGTGTAACTTTGGAGTTCTGACGTGACGCCATCAGATCCAGATCTGAAATGCCCTATAGCTGGGTCAGCTGAGCAAAAACCTCCGGGTGGAGTTCCCACTCCCCCGGATGGAAAGTCTGACGACTCAGATAATCCGCTTCCCAGTTGTCCACTCCTGGGATGTGAAATGCTGATATATGGCTGAAGTGATCCTCTGCCCATCTGATGATCTTGGATACCTCCCTCATAGCCAGGGAACTCTTTTTTCCCCCCTGATGATTGATGTATGTTACAGTCGTCATGTTGTCCGACTGAAATCTGATGAATTTGGCCTCCGCTAGTTGAGGCCATGCCTGGAGCGCATTGAATATCGCTCTCAATTCCAAAATGTTTAATCGGGAGAAGAGATTCTTCCCGAGACCATAGACCCTGAGCCTTCAGGGACTTCCAGACCGTGCCCCAGCCTAAGAGGCTGGCGTCGGTCATGACAATGATCCACTCCGGTCTTCGGAAACTCATTCCCTGAGACAGGTGATCCTGAGACAACCACCAGAGGAGTGAGTCTGGTTTGCTGGTCCATCTGAATCTGGGGAGACAAATCTGCATAATCCCCATTCCATTGTTTGAGCATGCACAGTTGCAATGGTCTTAAATGAATTCGAGCAAAAGGAACCACGTCCATTGCCGCAACCATTAGTCCTATTACCTCCATGCACTGAGCTATGGAGGGTTGAGGAATGGATTGAAGAACTCGACAAGTGTTCAAAAGTTTTAATTTCCTGACCTCTGTCAGAAAGATTTTCATTTCTACCGAGTCTATTATTGTTCCCAGGAAGGGAACCCTTGTGAACGGGGACAGAGAACTTTTTTCTATCTTCACCTTCCACCCGTGAGACCTTAGGCTAGAACAATGTCCGTATGAGCCCTTGCTTTGTGAAAGGACGACGCCTGTATTAAAATGTCGTATAGGTAAGGTGCTACTGCAATGCCCCTTGGCCTTAGCACCGCTAGAAGGGACCCTAGCACCTTTGTGAAAATTCTGGGAGCAGTGGCCAATCTGAAGGGAAGAGCCACGAACTGGTAATGCTTGTCCAGAAAGGCGAACCTCAGAAATTGATGGTGATCTTTGTGGATAGGAATATGCAGGTACGCATCCTTTAAGTCCACGGTAGTCATATATTGACCCTCCTGGATCATTGGTAAAATTGTCCGAATGGTTTCTATTTTGAATGATGGAACTCTGAGGAATTTGTTTAGGATCTTTAAATCCAGAATTGGCCTGAATGTTCCTTCCTTTTTGGGAACTACAAACAGGTTTGAGTAAAATCCCAGTCCTTGTTCTGCTGTTGGAACTGGGTTTATCACTCCCATTTTTAAAAGGTCTTCTACGCAATGTAAGAATGCCTGTCTCTTTATCTGGTCTAAAGATAAGCGAGACATGTGGAACCTTCCCCTTGGAGGAAGGTCCTTGAATTCTAGAAGATACCCCTGAGAGACAATTTCTAGTGCCCAGGGGTCCGGAACATCTCTTGCCCAGGCCTGAGCAAAGAGAGAAAGTCTGCCCCCTACTAGATCCGGTCCCGGATCAGGGGCTACCCCTTCATGCTGTCTTGGTAGCAGCAGCAGGCTTTTTGGCCTGTTTACCCTTGTTCCAGCCTTGCAATGGTTTCCATGCTGGTTTGGGCTGGGGTGCGTTACCCTCTTGCCTAGTGGCTGCAGAGGTAGAAGCCGGTCCGTTCCTGAAACTGCGAAAGGAATGAAAATTAGACTTATTTTTAGCTTTGAAAGGTGTATCCTGTGGAAGGGCATGGCCCTTTCCCCCAGTGATATCTGAAATAATTTCTTTCAACTCTGGCCCGAATAGGGTCTTACCCTTGAAAGGAATATTAAGCAATTTTGTTTTGGACGACACATCCGCCGACCACGATTTTAGCCAAAGCGCCCTACGCGCCACTATTGCGAAACCAGAATTTTTCGCCGCTAATTTAGCTAACTGAAAAGCGGCATCTGTAATGAAAGAATTAGCCAACTTCAGGGCGTGAATTCTATCCATGACTTCATCATAAGAGTCTCCTTCTGGAGCGAGTTTTCTAATTCCTCAAACCAAAAAGCAGCTGCAGTGGTTACAGGAATAATGCAAGAAATTGGTTGAAGAAGAAAACCTTGTTGAACAAAAATTTTCTTAAGTAAACCTTCTAATTTTTTATCCATAGGATCTTTGAAAGCGCAACTGTCTTCTATTGGTATAGTTGTGCGCTTAGCTAGCGTTGAAACTGCCCCCTCTACCTTAGGGACCGTCTGCCACGCGTCCCTTCTGGGGTCAACAATGGGGAAAATTTTCTTAAATATAGGAGGGGGAACAAAAGGTACACCTGGCTTCTCCCACTCCTTATTCACTATATCCACCACCCTCTTAGGTATCGGAAACGCATCAGTGTACTGGGACCTCTAAGAATTTATCTATTTTACACAATTTTTCTGGGACCACCAAAGGGTCACAATCATCAAGAGTAGCTAGGACCTCCTTAAGTAGAGCGCGGAGGTGTTCAAGCTTAAATTTAAATGCTATGGTATCAGTCTCTGCCTGCTGAGAAACTTTTCCTGTGTCAGAAATTTCTCCCTCAGACAGGCCCTCCCTCACCGCCAAGTCAGATTGATGTGAGGGCACTACAGATAAATTATCCCCTGCGTCTGCTTGCTCATTTTCTGTATTTAAAACTGAGCAATCACGCTTCCTAGGAAAAGCTGGCAGTTTGGATAAAAATGCTGCGAGAGAATTATCCATTACTGCTGCTAACTGTTGCATAGCATCGCTTGCGCGGGCATAGCTGGTGTTGACACAGAAGGAGAGGATAGTGAGCTATCCTCACTACCTTCAGCTAAAGAATCATCTTGGGCTATATCTTTAAGCGTGATTGTACGGTCCTTAAGCTGTTTGGACGCTATGGCACACTTCACACATAAATTTAATGGGGGAACCACCTTGGCCTTTGAACATACAGAACATAGGTTATCTGAAGGGTCAGACATGTTTGACAGACTTCAACAGATCTTCAATGCAATAAAAATTATTTTTGACAAAAACGTTACTGTGTCTTTAAATAATAAAAGTGCACACTTTATTACTAAAACATCAAAAAAACATCAAATAAACATCCGATTTTAATGAAATTTTTACCACAGTAAGCACTTAATGCTTTGAAATGATTGCACACAAATTTTCAGACCAATTAACCCCTTAATGCCCAAACCGGAGCTAATAACAGCAATTAACTTGTTAAAAACACTACAGTACTATGCCACAGCTTCCACTGTGGCCTTTACCTTCCTTAGGGATTATTTTAGTAGGAAATAAGCCTCTCTGGAGTCTTTTCTGATGCCTCTGGACTCCCCACGTGAAGCTGCATGAACTGCCTAAGCAAAACAACTGTGCAATTGAGGCCTGAAAATGAGGCCTCCTCCCTCTTCATTACAGAGTGGAGGGGCCTTTCTGACTAGAATAGGTGTCCAAATAAGTGCCAGGCGCAAAATAAAACCCCAAAAGTGTTTTAAAGTCTGAAAAAACACCTTATTTATAGTGAAAACATGCTAAAAAGCAATCGATTTAGCCCACAATAGTGTCAACCAGCATAGAGCCCTTAATATAAGCCACAATTTTATACAGAGTCTAAGAAAAATGGCTTACCTATCCCAGAGGGGATTGCTGACAGTCTTCTAGCATTACTAGTTCTTGTTAGAAAAATGACTGATCATACCTGAAGCAGTTAAGCCTGCAAACTGTTCCCCCCCAACTGAAGTTCTCTGGTTTCAACAGTCCTGCATGGGAACAGCAATGGATTTTAGTTACTGGTGCTAAAATCATATTCCTCTCGGCAGAAATCTTCATCACTTTCTGCTGCAGAGTAAATAGTACAAGCCGGCACTATTTTAAAATAACAAACTCTTGATAGAAGAATAAAAAACGACAACTAAACACCACATACTCTTTACCACCCCTGTGGAGATGCTACTAGTTAGAGCGGCAAAGAGAATGACTGGGGGGCGGAGCCTGAGGGGAGCTATATGGACAGCTCTGCTGTGTGCTCTCTTTGCCACTTCCTGTAGGGATTGAGAATATCCCACAAGTAAGGATGAAGCCGTGGACCGGATACACCAATGTAGGAGAAATACTATTTACTCACTCCCCCTATAGGTTAAAGGGTTATACTGGCTACTCTTTGTTCTTGCATCTTTATTAAAATAGGATATGGAAGAGTCTTAAACATTTTAATGCAATGTTCTTTTAAACAAGACTTTTTTTTAATATTGAAAACATTTTTTATGAGTTATGCATAAGGTTATCCTAGGAATTAAATTATGCTTACAGTCTGAAATATTGGCAGACTCATTAGGCCTTTTGGTTGTCTGTTGTCAAAATGTATATTTCTTACCAGTGTTGACACCATTTTAGATGTTAGGACTCTGCATTTTAACAATTTTAGTTTGTGTGTTACTACTACATATAGGGCCAGATAACAAGTGGCACACTAATAATAGCGTGTGAAGCAATATGCGTTATCGCGGGACTGTGCCAACACTAGTACACAACTTGATATTACAGGTTCATGGTAAAGCGCGGTAACCAGAGAAAAGTTAGCACGGCCGATTTTGCTCAAGTGCAACCTATACTTTCATTGGATATTGCAACCGTGCTAAATAGCACTAGTATTACAAGTTGAGTTATAGTTTGTGATCAAGCAAAAACAAAACAAAACTGCGCTAGTTTAGTGTGACTTGAGACCTGTAATACATTTTTACTTTGAGCACAGTTAGCATATTGTCCTGTTGCATACCTTTTAATTTGCATGTTAATGAGCTCTGCAAACTTTGCATTCACCTACAGGCATGCGCAGAACATATTGAGACTTCTGTATAATCTGGATACTGTACTCAGGGGTGTGGGATAACAATAACAGTGACGTTGGCAAATATGTCAGACAAATAAGCTGAGTAAAACTGAAGTGCACGCCAGAAAAGGCGGATGCCATCTGCAACCCAGGTTGGCAGGGAAGAAAGAAGATTTTACTAAATTTTGGATTTGCTCTGCATGGATGTTGGGTAAAAGCTTGCCTTTCATATCCCTTTAAAAAAGGAAATGATTATTTTCATCCTAACAATAAAGTACAGCAGAAATTTGTCCAAATATAAATGATTAAAGGACCACTAAAGTCAAAATTAAAGTTTCTTGATTCAGATAAAACAATGAAATTTAAATAAAAACTTTCATTATCAAAACGTCCACATTCTTTTTGTATGCACATATTCAGAGGCTCCAGCTCCTACACGTATATGCATTTAGTGATTGGCTGATAGCTGTCACTTGATAAAGGGCGAGGGAAAAATGTATTAACTTTTAAATTTGCCTGACAATATTCTACTTCTCATTTAAAATTAAAAGTACTATTGCATTTTCTTTTTATTGGGTATTTGACAGTTATTCAATTCTACTGTATTTAGTGGTCCTTTAACTCAGGATTCTTCAAACAACGGGTTGCGACCCATTACTGGGTCGCAAGCACCGTTCCCTAAGAACGCATTGTATTCTCTAAGTAAAAATAAGCTGCATTTAATGCAAAAATTTGGCTATCTAAAAAAACTTGTTAAAACCACCTCCTTCCTTAAAGCTTAGTGTTTCACATAAATAGGATCGGTCAGGGGGGCGGGCGGGGCTAGCCTGCAACAGGAACTTTCATGTTTTTGTCCAGCTCCTCTATAGTCAGCTTAATATTTCAGCTGATTGCTACGGGTTACCCGAGTAGCAACTGCAGCCTCCGGCCAAAGCACTGGATTTGGGAATATTGAAGATAGGACGCAGTTGCGGTTTGGCGAGAACCGCTATATTTGAGGTACGCCGCATACACCTCATAGATCCAGACTGTCATAGTTCCTACAGGGATGCTAGTATATTCACTGTGACCTGCGACAAGTAGCACTTTCACTACACCGAGACAGAGGCCAGCGGCCTACATTAGGCCTATATAGTTTTGTTTGAACCCTCTATCCACCGGAGCCCAGCAGATCTACAGCATCCTGACACCAAACGGTGACTACTGAAGGACCATAAACATTTTTCACCATCCCATCCATATAAACCATACAGGCTCACTCACCCTTTGCTCAAGCGCACACTCTGAAAGTTAATAAGACCACCCCTCTTTCTTGAAGACACACTGTAACAGCAGAGTAGACTTGGGTGATATCTATCCATTATTCCTACCTCATACATAAAGAATTGTGTGTAAAGCTTAATGAACAGTCTCTGATTTCATCCAGACTCACAGTGGGCATTTGAGACTAATCTACTAGAAAGGGATTCTTATATGAGAGGTCCAACTACCATCTGCAGTTCATAGGCCTTCAAGCCCTCAGCTATATAAGCAAATAATCCAACCCAATAAACAAAGACTAAGCCTATACTCTAGCAAATAAAGCTGTTAAACTACCTATCCTAACATTCAGCAATACAGTCCCCCCCCCCCTGCTTTTCCTGCTAACACCCTGTGTTGGTGGGTCATATCCTGAGCTCCCTTTTCCATGATCGTCCTGTGAGGACAACCTCCCTGGGGAGCAGAGTATTGCTGGAAACTCTGAAGCTTACACTTATTGATGGACTAACTCACGTGGTCTTTGCTTAGGCAACACATAGCATTTGTGACTTTGAAAGCAAATAACATTTTGATTAGGTGGTGCATTACGTACAAAGGCATTCAACACTTGCTTTCTTGTCATCCTGTAACCTAGAAAATACTGGGAGAAAGAGACTACATGAGAAGACAGCAGTTTTAGAATAGATTATCTCCAGCACCTGTGTATCCAGCTCTCTCCTGCTAGATTCTGGCAACCAGACATGGGAGGAGAGGAAACGGTGGGAATACATAAGCCAGATTGAAAAACTAAGGCACTGCTAGAGCATCTATCAGCACCGCCTTGGGATCCTGAGACCTGGACCCGTAACGAGGTAGTTTGGCATTCTGAAGGGACGCCATCAGATCCAAATCTGGTGTGCCCCATAGCTGAATTAGCTGGGCAAACACCTTCGGATGAAGTTCCCACTCCCCCAGATGAAAAGTCTGACGACTCAGGAAAGACTTTTCATCTGGGAAATCCGCCTCCCAGTTCTCTACTCCTGGTATGTGGATCGCTGATAGATGCCATCGAATTATTTTGGTAACTTCCATCATCTCTAGAGAACTCCTTGTTCCTCTCTGATGATTGATATAAGCTACAGTCGTGATGTTGTCCGACTGAAACCTGATGAATTTGTCCGCAGCAAGCTGAGGCCACGCCTGAAGCGTATTGAAAATCACTATCAGTTCCAGAATGTTTATCGGAAGAATCGATTCCTCCCAAGACCATAAGCCCTGAGCTTTCAGGGAGTTCCAGACTGCACCCCAGCCTAACAGGCTGGCATCTGTCGTTACTATGAGCCACTCTGGCCTGTGGAAACACATTCCCTGAGACAGGTGGTCCTGAGACAACCACCAGAGAAGAGAATCTCTGGTCTCCTAGTCCAGATGCAGTAGAGGAGATAAATCTGCATAATCCCCATTCCACTGTTTGAGCATGCTTAGTTGCAGTGGTCTGAGATGTAGGCGGGCAAAAGGAACTATGTCCATTGCCGCTACCATGAGACCGATTACCTCCATACACTGAGCCACTGATGGCCGAGGAATGAAATGAAGAGCTCGGCGAGTGGTTAAGATCTTCGATTTTCTGACCTCCGTCAGAATTTTTTTTATTTCCACCGAGTCTATCAGAGTTCCTAGAAGGAAACTCTTGTTTGAGGGAAGAGAAAACTCTTCTATATGTTCACCTTCCACCGGTGAGATCTCAGAAAATAAAAAACTAACATTTTTGTCACCACACTCATTACCATTTCCTAGTAGTTAGAGTAGGCAGAGAATGACTGGGGGGTGGAGTTAAGGGGGGAGCTATATAGGCAGCTCTGCTGTGGGTGCTCTCTTTGCCACTTCCTGTTGGGAAGGAGAATATCCCACAAGTAATGGATGAATCTGTGGACTCGATACATCTTACAAGAGAAATAGCACTAGATTAGTGTACAATTCTATATGACAGCGATGCTGTGTACATGAAACATGTACATAATACAGAGTTGAAACGGTAAGGTAAATAAATACAATGTATCATCAGTTGCATAGGTCAGTTTCCTGAATGCATATCATACATAATTAAGATGACATATACATTTGAGCTCATATAGAATGCATAGGCATGCAAAGGTAAAATAAATCATGGAAACCCAAGCACATATTAATGCAACATACACTGCTTAAACTGATCAATTTCAAGAGTAGGTATATTTACATATATGAGGAACCAACCCAATAAGCAAAATATTAATCCTAAAATACATATATATCAATGTATACAATGTAAAGCTGTAACGAAATGAAATAAGGTTACTAAACCAAGTGGAAAACAATATTAGCATTCCCAGATATTAATGATATCATTTTCTGCATTGAAACCATAAGGTATAAGTGTGCTCATTTTGTTGATCCAATAGACCTCCTGCCTGGCTAAAATAGGCCATTTATCTCCACCTCTGGGAGGGCATCTATCGCATTCCATTCAAAATTACACACGTTCCCATTATGCTCTTCAATGAAGTGTCTCGCTAATTCAGAACAAAAAAAATCCTGTTCCTGATGTACCCCAGGTGTTCCTGTATTCTAGTACGAACATTACGGGTAGTCATACCCACGTACTGTAATTTGTGATACGTACAACCAATAAGGTAAATCACAAACTTGAACAGTTGATACACCCACGGGTATTGAAAGACTGATTGGTCACATAGGAAGTGAATTGTGTGCCTACCTTGATAACCTTTACATGCCTTGCAATTTTTACCACATTTTTATGTCCCATTATGTCTAAGCCATGAACTCAGACTTTCTGGCTTACGCAATTGGCTAGGTGAAACCATGTTACCCAGAGTTAGATTCCTTCTGTAGGTAAATCTACAACCTCTCTTAACTGTATCTTTTAATAGGTCATCACCATATAATATGGGTAGATATTTCTTGATAATATTACAAATTTGATAATATTGATTTGCGTACTTAGTGATAAAGGTAGGTCTACAGGGAGTGCAGAATTATTAGGTAAGTTGTATTTTTGAGGATTAATTTTATTATTGAACAACAACCATGTTCTCAATGAACCCAAAAAACTCATTAATATCAAAGCTGAATAGTTTTGGAAGTAGTTTTTAGTTTGTTTTTAGTTGTAGCTATTTTAGGGGGATATCTGTGTGTGCAGGTGACTATTACTGTGCATAATTATTAGGCAACTTAACAAAAAAACAAATATATACCCATTTCAATTATTTATTTTTACCAGTGAAACCAATATAACATCTCAACATTCACAAATATACATTTCTGACATTCAAAAACAAAACAAAAACAAATCAGTGACCAATATAGCCACATTTCTTTGCAAGGACACTCAAAAGCCTGCCATCTATGGATTCTGTCAGTGTTTTGATCTGTTCACCATCAACATTGCGTGCAGCAGCAACCACAGCCTCCCAGACACTGTTCAGAGAGGTGTACTGTTTTCCCTCCTTGTAAATCTCACATTTGATGATGGACCACAGGTTCTCAATGGGGTTCAGATCAGGTGAACAAGGAGGCCATGTCATTAGATTTTCTTCTTTTATACCCTTTCTTGCCAGCCACGCTGTGGAGTACTTGGACGCGTGTGATGGAGCATTGTCCTGCATGAAAATCATGTTTTTCTTGAAGGATGCAGACTTCTTCCTGTACCACTGCTTGAAGAAGGTGTCTTCCAGAAACTGGCAGTAGGACTGGGAGTTGAGCTTGACTCTATCCTCAACCCGAAAAGGCCCCACAAGCTCATCTTTGATGATACCAGCCCAAACCAGTACTCCACCTCCACCTTGCTGACGTCTGAGTCGGACTGGAACTCTCTGCCCTTTACCAATCCAGCCACGGGCCCATCCATCTGGCCCATCAAGACTCACTCTCATTTCATCAGTCCATAAAACCTTAGAAAAATCAGTCTTCAGATATTTCTTGGCCCAGTCTTGACGTTTCAGCTTGTGTGTCTTGTTCAGTGGTGGTCGTCTTTCAGCCTTTCTTACCTTGGCCATGTCTCTGAGTATTGCACACCTTGTGCTTTTGGGCACTCCAGTGATGTTGCAGCTCTGAAATATGGCCAAACTGGTGGCAAGTGGCAAGTGGCATCTTAGCAGCTGCACGCTTGACTTTTCTCAGTTCATGGGCAGTTATTTTGCGCCTTGGTTTTTCCACACGCTTCTTGCGACCCTGTTGACTATTTTGAATGAAACGCTTGATGATCACGCTTCAGAAGCTTTGCAATTTTAAGAGTGCTGCATCTCTCTGCAAGATATCTCACTATTTTTTACTTTTCTGAGCCTGTCAAGTCCTTCTTTTGACCCATTTTGCCAAAGGAAAGGAAGTTGCCTAATAATTATGCACACCTGATATAGGGTGTTGATGTCATTAGACCACACCCCTTCTCATTACAGAGATGCACATCACCTAATATGCTTAATTGGTAGTAGGCTTTCAAGTCTATACCGCTTGGACTAAGACAACATGCATAAAGAGGATGATGTGGTCAAAATACTCATTTGCCTAATAATTCTGCACACAGTGTACTTTCTTCAATCCTCCCATTTTTTACAGATTTATTATTCTATTTAAGAAGGCTGCTTCTCTCTCTTGTTTGCATCTTCAAAGGCCAGAGTAATAACTCTCTCATTATAGCCACGTTTTATGCAGCCTGTCCTAAAAGGAAGTTGTCTCCTGTGAGCTGATCCTCCTAGTCCTAAGGAACTGTTCCTTGGCAAATCCCCGAAATACATGTTTAGGATGTGAGTTTGATGAATGTAATGAGTTACCTGCTATGGGTTTACGATACACTTGTGTTTCAATTCTGCCAGAAGTAAAATCCATAGTAAGCTCAATATCCAAAAAATGTATTTTCTCCTTTTGCCATTCTGAGGTAAACTGAATGTCAGGGATACATGCATTAAGATACTCAACAAAAGAATCCGCCTCTGATGATGAAAAAGTAGTGACAAATATAAGATCATCAATAAATCTTCTGTAGCACAAAACTCTGTCCGAGAACCAATTATGTCCAAAGAGGTATCTATATTCAAACCAGCCCATAAACAAGTTAGCGTATGAGGGGGCAAATTTTGCCCCCATAGCTGTACCCCTCATTTGGACATAATAGGTTCCCTCAAACAGAAAATATTTGTGCTCCAAAAGAAATCTAATGACCCCAAGGATGAATTTCTTAGTTTCATCTGAATAGTTGGACATCAAATCCAAAAAGAATGATATAGCTTCAATCCCCAATGAATGAGGTATAGAAGTGTACAAGGCCACAACAACATCTACTGTGAGCCAACTCATATCCTCCATCACTCGCATAGGCTCCACAATGTTTAACATATGTGTTGTATCTTTTAGAAAACTGGGAAGGGACATGGCCAATGGTTGCAAGATATTATCAATCCATTCAGATAGATTTTCAAACAAAGAAACAATTCCTGCGACTATTGGTCATCCTTTAATACTGTCCAAACCCTTGTGTACCTTCGGCAATAAAACCAGATCATTTAGTTGGCGAAAAGCCTCAGAAATATACATTTGTCTATCCATGACGACAATGTTACCGCCCTTATCAGATTGTTTAATCACTATGGACATATTCTGTAATAAGACAAAAGCCTCTCTTTCAATTTTTGTCAAATTAGAGTGACTAGCAGTAACAGAATCATTAAGACATTTCAAATCCTCCAACACTCTCTTATGGAAGCTATCCAAAGCTATTCCCCTAGATTGCACAGGGTAAAATCTAGATCTATTCCTAAATCCTGGGGGAAATGGGTAGACAGGGAGATCCTGTGATCTGTTCAACCTCCAAAGATTGGAGAGTGGCTAGATCACACATATCACTGAATGTGGGTAAGAATTCAGCATTAGTGGCACCTTCCTCCCCTCTCGTTGTAGAATCACAGGCAGTATTCTGCTTGTCACTAAAGTGTCTGCGAAGGGTGAGATTCCGAACAAATTTGTTCAGATCTAAAATGGTTTGAAAAATATCACATTTTCTAGTGGGGCAGAAACCTAGTCCTAAGTTGAGTACCCTATATTCCGTGTCAGAGTGAGTATGATGAAAACATAATTTATACTTACCTGATAAATTTATTTCTCGTGGTGTATCCAGTCCACGGATCACCCATTACTTGTGGGATATTCTCCTTCCCAACAGGAAGCTGCAAGAGGATCACCCACAGCAGAGCTGTCTATATAGCGCCTCCCCTAACTGCCACTACCAGTCATTCGACCGAAGACAAGCAAGAGAAAGGAGAAACTATAGGGTGCAGTGGTGACTGTAGTTTAAAAATAAAAAACACCTGCCTTAAAATGACAGGGCGGGCCGTGGACTGGATACACCACAAGAGAAATAAATTTATCAGGTATTAAAATTATGTTTTCTCTTGTAAGGTGTATCCAGTCCACGGATCATCCATTACTTGTGGGATATCAATACCAAAGCTATAGGACACAGATGAAGGGAGGGACAAGGCAGGCGCTTAAACAGAAGGCACCACTGCCTGCAAGACCTTTCTCCCAAAAATAGCCTCCGAAGAAGCAAAAGTATCAAATTTTAAAAACCCATGTGGAAGCTACCGCTCTAGTAGAATGAGCTGTAATCCTTTCAGGAGGCTGCTGGCCAGCAGTCTCATAAGCTAAGCGTATTATACTCCTTAGCCAAAAGAAAGAGAGAGGTTTCCGAAGCCTTTTGGCCTCTCCTCTGTCCAGAGAAGACAACAAAAAATGCATATGTTTGACGAGAATCTTTAGTAGCTTGTAAATAAAACTTTAAAGCACGAACCACGTCAAGATTGTGTAAAAGACGTTCCTTCTTTGAAGAAGGATTAGGACACAGTGACGGTACAACAATCTCCTGATTGATATTTTTATTAGATACCACCTTAGGTAAAAAACCATGTTTGGTACGTAACACTACCTTATCTGCATGAAAAATGAGATAAGGGGAATCACATTGTAAAGCAGATAACTCCAAAACTCTTCGAGCCGAGGAGATAGCTACTAAAAACAGAACCTTCCAGGATAAGAGCTTAATATCTATGGAATGCAAAGGTTCAAACGGAACCCCTTGAAGAACCTTAAGAACTAAATTTAAACTCCAAGGCGGAGCAACAGGTTTAAACACAGGCTTGATTCTGACTAAAGCTTGACAAAACGCCTGCACGTCTGGAACCTCAGCCAGACGTTTGTGCAAAAGGACAGAGCAGAAATCTGTCCTTTTAAGGAACTAGCTGACAAACCCTTCTCTAATCCTTCTTGGAGAAAAGATAATATCCTAGGAATCCTGACCTTACTCCATGAGTAACCCTTGGATTCACACCAATGAAGATATTTACACCATATCTTATGATAGATTTTCCTGGTGACAGGCTTTCGCGCCTGTATTAAGGTATCAATGACCGACTCGGAGGAACCACGCTTTGATAAAATCAAGCGTTCAATCTCCAAGCAGTCAGCCGCAGAGATATTAGATTTGGATGGTTGAAAGGACCCTGAAGTAGAAGGTCCTGCCTCAGAGGCAGAGTCCATGGTGGAAAGGATGACATGTCCACCAGATCTGCATACCAAGTCCTGCGTGGCCATGCAGGTGCTATCAAAATTACCGATGCTCTCTCCTGTTTGATCTTGGCAATCAGACGAGGGAGCAGAGGAAACGGTGGAAACACATAAGCCAGGTTGAAGGACCAAGGCGCTGCTAGAGCATCTATCAGCGCTGCCTTGGGATCCCTGGACCTGGATCCGTAACAAGGAAGCTTGGCGTTCTGGCGAGACGCCATGAGATCCAGTTCTGGTTTGCCCCAACGTTGAATCAACTGTGCAAACACCTCCGGATGGAGCTCCCACTCCCCCGGATGAAAAGTCTGACGACTTAGAAAATCTGCCTCCCAGTTCTCTACTCCTGGGATATGGATAGCTGATAGATGGCAAGAGTGAATCTCTGTCCATTGAATTATCTTTGAAACCTCCAACATCGCTAGGGAACTCCTTGTTCCCCCTTGATGGTTGATGTAAGCTACAGTCGTGATGTTGTCCGACTGAAATCTGATGAACCTCACTGCCGCTAGCTGAGTCCAAGCCTGAAGAGCATCGAATATCGCTCTTAGTTCCAGAATGTTTATTGGAAGGAGTGCCTCCTCCTGAGTCCACGACCCCTGAGCCTTCAGAGAGTTCCAGACTGCACCCCAGCCCAGAAGGCTGGCATCTGTTGTTACTATTGTCCAATCTGGCCTGCGGAAGGTCATACCTTAGGACAGATGGACCCGAGATAGCCACCAGAGAAGAGAATCCCTGGTCTCTTGATCCAGATTTAGTAGAGGGGACAAATCTGTGTAATCCCCATTCCACTGACTGAGCATGCAGAGTTGCAGCAGTCTGAGATGTAGGCGTGCAAACGGAACTATGTCCATTGCCGCTACCATTAAGCCGATTACTTCCATACACTGAGCCACCGAAGGGCGAGAAGTATAATAAAGAACACGTTAGGAATTTAGAAGTTTTGACAACCTGTCCTCTGTCAGGTAAATCCTCATTTCTACAGAATCTATCAGAGTTCCCAGGAAGGAAACTCTTGTGAGAGGGGATAGAGAACTCTTCTTTTCGTTCACTTTCCACCCATGAGACATCAGGAATGCCAGAACAAAGTCCGTATGGGACTTAGCAATTTGGAAATTCGACGCCTGTATCAGAATGTCGTCTAAGTAAGGGGCTACTGCTATGCCCCGCGGCCTTAGGACCGCCAGAAGTGACCCCAGAACCTTCTTAAAGATTCTTGGTGCTGTAGCTAACCCAAAGGGAAGAGCCAAAAACTGGTAATGCCTGTCTAGGAAGGCGAACCTGAGAAACCAATTATGATCTCTGTGTATCTGAATGTGAAGATAAGCATCCTTTAAGTCCACAGTAGTCATGTATTGACAGTCCTGGATCATAGGTAGAATGGTTCGAATAGTCTCCATCTTGAAAGATGGGACCCTGAGAAATTTGTTTAGGATCTTGAGATCTAAGATTGGTCTGAAGGTTCCCTCTTTCTTGGGAACCACAAAAGAGATTTGAATAGAAGCCTTGCCCCTGTTCCTCCTTTGGAACTGGGTGGATCACTCCCATAACTAGGAGGTCTTGAACACAATGTAAGAATGCCTCTCTCTTTATCTGGTCTGCAGATAATTGTGAGAGGTGAAATCTTCCTTTTGGGGAAGAAGCTTTGAAGTCCAGAAGATATCCCTGGGACACAATTTCCAACGCCCAAAGATCCTGGACATCTCTTGTCCAAGCCTAGGCGAAGAGAGAAAGTCTGCCCCCTACTAGATCAGTTACCGGATCGGGGGCTGATATTTCATGCTGCCTTAGAGGCAGCAGCAGGCTTCTTAGCCTGCTAACCTTTGTTCCAGGCCTGGTTAGGTCTCCAGACTGGGCAAAATTTCCCTGTTGTTTTGCATTAGAGGGAGTTGATGCCGCGCTCGTCTTAAACTAATTTTCGTGCCTTTCGAAACTTTGTTTGGTCCTTAATTTATTAGACCTATCCTGAGGAAGGGCATGACCTTTTCCTCCAGTAATATCAGAAATTATCTCCTTCAGTCCAGGCCCGAATAGGGTCTGCCCCTTGAAAAGAATGTTGAGACGCTTAGACTTTGAAGTAACGTCAGCTGACCAGGATTTAAGCCATAGCGCCCTATGCGCCTGTATAGCAAAACCTGAGTTCTTAGCCGTTAGTTTGGTTAAATGAACAACGGCGTCAGAAACAAATGAATTGGCTAGCTTAAGCGCTTTAAGCTTGTCAAGTATATCATCCAATGAAGTTTCTACCTGTAAGGCCTCTTCCAGAGACTCAAACCAGAAGGCCGCAGCAGCAGTGACCGGGGCAATGCATGCAAGAGGCTGGAGAATAAAATCTTGTTGAATAAACATTTTCTTAAGGTAACCCTCTAACTTTTTATCCATTGGATCTAGGAAAGCACAACTGTCCTCGACAGGAATAGTTGTACGCTTAGCTAGGGTAGAAACTGCTCCCTCCACCTTAGGGACCGTTTGCCATAAGTCCCGTGTAGCGGCATCTATTGGAAACATTTTCTTAAAAATAGGAGGGGGAGAGAATGGTACACCTGGTCTATCCCATTCCTTAGAAACAATTTCTGAAAACCTTTTAGGTATTGGAAAAACATCAGTGTAAACAGGCACTGCATAGTATTTATCCAATCTACACAATTTCTCTGGCACTATAATGGTGTCACAGTCATCCAGAGTAGCTAAAACCTCCCTGAGCAACACACGGAGGGTGTTCAAGCTTAAATTTAAATGTAGACATATCAGGTTGAAGCATCTTCCCTGAGTCAGAAAAATCACCCACAGAAAGAAGCTCTCCTGCCTCAGCTTCTGCATATTGTGAGGGGATATCAGACATAGCTATTAAAGCATCAGAGAGCTCTGTATTTTTTCTAGTCCCAGAGCTGTCTCGCTTTCCTTGTAACCCTGGTAGTTTGGACAATACCGCTAGAGGGTATGATCCATAACTGCCGCTATGTCTTGTAAAGTAAACGCCATGGGCGCGCTAGATGTACTTGGCGCCACTTGAGCGGGAGTCCCTTGAGCGGGAGTCAAAGGTTCTGACACGTGGGGCGAGTTAGTCGGCATAACTTCCCCCTTGTCAATTTCCTCTGGTGATAAATCTTTTAAAGACAGAATATGATCTTTATAACTTAAAGTAAAATCAGTACATTTGGTACACATTCTAAGAGGGGGTTCCACAATGGCTTCTAAACATAATGAACAAGGAGTTTCCTCTATGTCAGACATGTTTAAACAGACTAGCAATGAGACCAGCAAGCTTGGAAAACACTTTGATAAATGTAAACAAGCAAAAAATAAAAACGGTACTGTGCCTTTAAGAGAAACAAATTTTGTCAGAAATTGAAAAACAGTGATAAAAAGCAGTAAATCTTACGAAATTTTTACAGTGTGTATAATAGACTAACAGAGCATTGCACCCACTTGCAAATGGATGATTAACCCCTTAGTTTCAAAACCGGATTAAAAAAAACCATATAAACGTTTTTTTTAACAGTCACAACAAACTGCCACAGCTCTGCTGTGGCCCTACCTGCACATACAATGACTTTTGAAGGCACAAAAACCCTTTGTAGATGCCCTAAGTGTTCAGGGGACTCCTTCAGGGAAGCTGGATGTCTCAAGCTGCAAAAACTACTGCACGATTTAGGCCTGAAATTAGGCCCCTCTCAACCTGTACTCACAGTGAGAGGGCCATAAAAAACTATCCCTAGGCAACATCTAGCCAGCCATGTGGAAAAAACTGGGCCCCAATAAAGTTTTATCACCAATATGTAGAAAAAAAAACGTTTAAACACTTCCAGCAAACGTTATCTTATTTTCAGTAATGTGAGAAAGTAATAAGAATATTACCTTTTACAGCAAGCATGATACTAGTCGTTATTAAATCACTGTAATCAGGCTTACCTTAAATAAATTCGGTATTAACAGCATTTTCTAGCATATTCATTTCTCTAGAAAAATTTAAACTGCACATACCTCATAGCAGGAGACCCTGCACGCCATTCCCCCAGCTGAAGTTACCTCTCTCTTCAGTTATGTGTGAGAACAGCAATGGATCTTAGTTACAACCTGCTAAGATCATCAAAAACCACAGGCAGACTCTTCTTCAACTTTCTGCCTGAGGCTAAAACAGTACAAATAATAGGATATATAGGAGCGCCGCTGGCTAAGATATACCACAGGAGTCAAACTTTTAAAATCAAATAATTGTACAAGTATTTAATAAATCTACATAGATATAAAAATTAACAAAAATGATAAGATCAGGTTATTTGAATAAAATGGTGAATTCACTGGAGTACAGATCCTAGGGGTAAATAACCCTTTAGTAATGAATTGGTACAGCTCATATGTTTAAAAATTGAGATCGTGAACAATATGTGTCGAACCAAAAAAATTTTAACAAAAAATTAATTAGAATCAATAAGGGATTCCCTTAGTGTAGGTGGGTCTAAAGTGTAATATTACTAATAGAAATAAAAATAAAAGTTACAAATAAAAAATGAAAAAATGGCATGTAGTTGTGAAGATAAGAATCCAGTAAAGGATTAGTTTCTTAGTGAAAGACCTGTATTATGAGTCTGAAATGATAATTTTCTTATCAAATGAGAATAAATTGTGATAGAAAATATATTTGTGAGAACAAATCAAATTCCTTATAATCATATAATACTCCTGTGCATAATGTGCAATAATACAATACAATCAAAGATGGGTGGGTTTTACCACTTATAGACCTAAAACTCAACTAAACTGGTATCAGCTACAATTCATAAACTTTGTATTTCAATCAACTTATGGACACAGCGGTCCGTTCTAATAATTGGACTTTCCAATTATTAACTCCAATATGAGGTATATATCTGGTTATAAAATCATATTGTGTGACAATTTATAAAACAATCAAGTAAGAAGACAATTTAAAACACTTTTGTAATCAATGTAAACAATTGAATGACAAAAAAGGAAATAAATAATAAAAAACAGATGGATAAAAATGTCCAAAATCTATCAAATCCTGATGAAATGTAAATAATAATTTCTTCCTTGAAATGTCTAATTTGAATAAAATCCTTGAGTGTATTGAAGTCCAAAGTCCTAGTCCTTAGATAGATGTATATATATATATAAAAACCTAAAAAGAAAAGAGAAAAAAGTGCACTAAACAAATGTGCTTCTAGGGTATGGACTATTGAAAATAGTCTTACCATTCAAAGCCGGGTCCTGGATAGGATTAGCCTCTCAATCTTTGTTATTGAATAGTCGTCTACGCGTTTCGGCCCTCTAAATGGGGCCTTTTTCAAGACATGTGGAGGCTTAATCAGTATTGACCTTTTATATTTTTAGATTGGGCGTTTGTTTGTCACAATTGCGCCAAAAGAAAAATTGCGCCAGAAAAATTGCGCCAAAAATTGGGTCCGATATTGCCAGTTTGTTTGTTGCCACTATACCGCACTTCCACTAGACAGCCGGATGTCTATGTATTTAGCTCTTCCGGTTTCTTTACCACTTCCGGTTTCGCGGAACCATTTTGCGAAAGGGCAAGAAGGAACAACAAATTGTCGGCAAGACCGGATATGTACGGTGCTTCCGGTTTAACGAAACCATTTTAGAAAAGGGCAAATTTGTATTATGATATTATGAAGGGTAGATTTCCATTGTTTTATTTCTTATGTGATTGTTTTAATCTATTTTCTAGTGATTAATTATGAATATCACTGATATTGGGCTAATATATCCAGGACTTACAATGTTTACAACATACATTTATTTCCATTATAATTCCATGGTATTAGTGACTCTATTTCTAGTTGTACTATTCTGTATCTCATATGTGATAAACTTAAATATATACAAGTACCAAATGAAATAGCCCTGTATCTCACTCTGGAGCAGCACCCACTCGCCACACCTAACTTGGGAAGTATTTTTACCCCTTGTAATACAGTTTTTTTAATCATACTTGCATTGTTACATTGTTGTTTTTTAAATTTGCATTTACATTGTATTAGATAATAAGAGCCATACGGATCAGTGGATAGTCTGTTACTCTTAAAAAGCATACTGTATATGGTTTGGTCCAGATCGCCTGGTATTTATCATCACATTGGCTCAAATATTTACATCTTGATATACAATTTTCTACTGGCCGATATCCCCCATCTGGGCTAATTATAAACCATTAGATTCCATTAAAGCGAATATATGAACATATTTTCCATCTAAAAAGCGGAATTTAGTTCACTTCTGGGAAGCGCAGCTTTGTGGTTAACTTTCTTTTTGTTTTATTCTTTTTTATTGATGATCTTATATTTGTCACTACTTTTTCATCATCAGAGGCAGATTTTTTTGTTGAGTATCTTAATGCATGTATCCCTGAAATTCAGTTTACTTCAGAATGGCAAAAGGAGAAAATACATTTTTTGGATATTGAGCTTACTATGGATTTTACTTCTGGCACAATTGAAACACAAGTGTATCGTAAACCCATAGCAGGTAACTCATTACATTCATCAAGCTCACATCCTAAACATGTATTTCAGGGAATTGCCAAGGGACAATTCCTTAGGACTAGGAGGGAGGATCAGCTCACAGGAGACAACTTTTCTCTCTGAGAGTGCATTCTTGCAGGACAGGCTGCGTAAACGTGGCTATAATGAGAGAGTTATTACTCTGGCCTTTGAAGATGCAAACAAAAGAGAGAGAAGCAGCCTTCTTAAATCAAATAATAAATCTGTAAAAAATGGGAGGAATGACTAAAGTAGACCTACCTTTATCACTAAGTACTCAAATCAATATTATCAAATTTGTAATATTATCAAGAAATATCTACCCATATTATATGGTGATGACCAATTAAAAGATACAGTTAAGAGAGGTTGTAGAATTACCTACAGAAAGAATCTAACTCTGGGTAACATGGTTTTACCTAGCCAATAATGTAAGCCAGAGAGTTAGAGTTCATGGGTTAAACATAATGGGACATACAAATGTGGTAAAAATTGCAAGGCATGTGAGGTTATTAAGTTAGGCACACAATTCACTTCCTATGTGACCAATCAGTCTTTCAATACCCGTGGGTGTATCAACTGTTCAACTACGTTCGTGATTTACCTTATTGGTTGTACGTATCACAAATTACAGTACGTGGGTATGACTACCCGTGATGTTCGTACTAGGATATGGGAACACCTGGGGTACATCAAGAACAGGATTTTTTGTTCTGAATTAGCGAGACACTTCATTGAAGAGCATAATGGGAATGTGTGTAATTTTGAATGGAATGCGACAGAGACCATCAGATGCCCTCCCAGAGGTGGAGATAAATGGCCTATTATAGCCAGGTAGTAGGTCTATTGGCTCAACAAAATGGGCACACTTATACCTTATGGCTCCAATGCAGAAAATGATATCATTAAAGGGACAGTCTACACCAGAATTTGTATTGTTTTAAAAGATAGATAATCCCTTTATTACCCATTTCCCAGTTTTGCATAACCAACACAGTTATAATAATATACTTTTAACCTCTGTGATTATCTTGTATCTAAGCCTTTGCAAACTGCCCCTTTTTTCAGTTCTTTTGACAGACTTGCAGTCTAGCCAATCAGTGCCTGCTCCCAGATTACTTCACGTGCACGAGCACAGTGTTATCTATATGAAATATGTGAACTAACACCCTCTAGTGGTGAAAAACTGTTAAAATGCAATCTGAAAGAGGTGGGCTTCAAGGTCTAAGAAATTAGCATATGAACCTCCTAGGTTAAGCTTTCAACTAAGAATACCAAGAGAACAAAGCAAAATTGGTGATAAAAGTAAATTGGAAAATTGTTTAAAATTACATGCTCTATCTGAATCATGAAAGTTTATTTTGGCCTAGACTGTCCCTTTAATATCTGGGAATGATAATATTGTTTTCCACTTGGTTTAGTAACCTTATTTTATTTCGTTACAGCTTTACATTGTATGACATTGATATATATGTATCTTAGGATTAATATTTTGCTTATCGGGTTGGTTCTTCATATGTAAATATACCTACTCTTGAAATTGATCAGTTTAAGCAGTGTATGTAGCATTAATATGTGCTTAGGTTTCCATGATTTATTTTACCTTTGCATGCCATGTCATCTTAATTATGTATGATATGCATTCAGGAAACTGACTTATGCAACTGATGATACATTGTATTTATTTACCTTACCGTTTCAACTCTGTATTATGTACACATGTTTTATGTACTCAGCATCGCTGTCATATAGTTTCTGATATAATTGTACACTAATCTAGTGCTACTTTGAATGTGCTACTAATTGTTGCCTTTTCACTTTTACTTTAAGTGCATTTGCAATTGCTTGCATATATATATGTGGTTAATTGTTTTGTAGTGGTATTGTACTCCAAGATGTTTTCACGGTTCAGCAGTGAATTATTTAATGCTGTTCCCTTTAATTAGGTGAGGGGAGGGAAAAAGGGTGTGTGTTTTTAGCCTCCAATAGGTATCTTTCGTATGGTATAAAATAATGTGACACTTGTTAGAATGTATGGTCTATGATTACGGCTACGCAATGCCGAAACGCGTAAGACTGTTTATTTACCTTTTTCCTACCTTGCCTTGGTGCCCATGTACTTTTTAATTGATATATTAAAGTCTTTTGTTTTATTTTTTGAAGAGGTGGTTTCCAGGGGATTATTTTTTGTTATATTCTCATGGAGGGAGAGGAGCCCTCCAATCAGTTATACAATCCCTCCCTAGCCGAGGGTACCTGTCTCTCTTCCTGGACTGAGGGGTTAATTCCAGCGTGAATTATGGAGTAGGCGTGTTCAGCATTGTATGCCGACCAGTGTGTGGAGGACGTCACCCGGAAGCAACAATCACATGTGCTGAGAAGCACAACGCTGTTTGTGGAGAATCGAATAGATCAGCAGGACCCGAGCACACCGGAGCGTAAGGGGTAGGGTTGGCTAATTTGCCATAGTCCCCTGCCGGTTGAAGTGGCCAGTTGAATTCCTGAAGGCTTCCTTGGAGTGGTGAGTCAGACTCAGTGAAAAACTGCACGCCTAGAATCTCTATTCACGTTTAATAACCAGGTATGATTGTGACAGTGTTTATCTACCCAGCACTTTACATGTGGTGTACTTTATGTGTTTCTTATATGACTGAATAACACTTATGACAGAGGTAGATTAAACAGTTTAATATAACACATCAATCACACCTGTGAAAGTCTATATTTAGGGAAGAGTTTATCTAATAAAGCCATACATCTATATTTGTAAACCTTACAGAAGAAGTCTCACCATAAAAGTGCTAAGCAATAATTCCAACATGAAGAGCCGCACTCAATCAGTTAAGGAGTGTCTTTCAAAGTCTCAACTAAAGAAGAAACAAGCACTCCTGGAGTCATCACAAGATATGGAGCACGGAGAAGAAGCAATATCTCATTCCCTATCTTCCCCTTAGACATCTTCTTCCAATGATGCACTCTTAAAACAAATACAACAGATGTTCCATGAAGAAATGAGAGCAGTCCTCTCAGAACTAAAACAAGATATTTCAGATATTGGTGAGAGAACAGCATCACTCTGAGAGATTCCATAATTACAATCTATCGTAAAATCCCAACAAGCCCAAATCTAGAAACTGGAAGACCATCTAAAGAATAGATCTAAAAGATCCAATATTCGAATACTCGAAAAATACAATAATCTGCCTGAAGTCATATCACACATTTTTTAACAACTTCTCCCAGAAGAAGATAAGTCACTCTTTTTAATAGAGTATATCGAGCTTTGACCAAACCACCGAACCTAGGGGCCTCCAGGAGATGTAATAACAAAACTACTTTACTATCATATTAAAGAGCAGATTATGCAAGCTGTTTGGAAAGTTTCAGAAATCACCTTTGAGGGTCACAATATTTAACTATTTGCAGACCTCTCTCCTATAACTCTCAAGAAGAGAAGGGAATTCAAGCCAATTGTATTCGCATTGACCAAAGCCTAGATAAAATATAGATGGGGATTTCCATTCCAGCTGTCCTTTATAGAGGACAAGACCTCTTTTTCCTGCTCTACAATGGCAGAGGGACAGTCTATCTTGGATAAACTACAGATTGAAAAAAGAATACCTTCTAAAAACCAGTCTCCTAAACCTCAACACAAAGCAATAGCACGTACATGGACACCAGTTCACAAGAATGGGAAAACACAAAGACACAGCCAAGGATCAGAGAGCCCAACCTGATGCTAATTAGAGACAACCAGGTGAAAACATTAGAAATGAACGCTATGGAGAAAAAAAAAAAAATCTCAAAATTTGGGACTTTCTAAATTGTTTGAATTTTTCTGAGTCCACTTTTTCAAAAGAACTGTTTTGCAGCTACAGATCCAATATATGATTCAGCAGTGAATTATTTAATGCTGTTTCACAAACCTTTCTGGATCCATCTCACTGTTCGCGAGGGGTCCACCAATACTCCGGTTTTGTTTATATTTTTTCTTAAGGGGAGGGGGTCCAGCCTCCAAGAGAAGGGTAAGTCCAGTTCTATGACTCAATTAAGCTCCACACCTACATATAAAAATGACAAATGTAATTTTCCATGTTAGGGGGCTGCACTCTAATATCAAAAGACACAAGGCAATCTCCACCTATAAATCCTTGAAAGCACACATTGTCCTTTTTTGCAGGAAACCCACTTTACTAAAAATAACACCCAAATATTGGGATAAAACTTATCCTAAACAATTCCATGCCCCTTGTCAGACCAAGAAGTGTGGGGTATCGATCCTGGTACACGCTAACCTCAATTTTAAAGAGGATGAGATAATTGCAGATAAGGCATTATAGTTAAGGGTAGAATTCATGACACGTGATAATAGGGAATATATATGCACCTAACGAATCCCAAGCTAATTTTTTAACCAAGATAGGCAAGTTATTAACTTACTGGAAAAAAAAAATCTCTATTAAATTATTAGGGGACTTTAATCTGGTAGTAAACCCCGAGATAGATAAATTATTAGTCCCTCATTCCTTGCCATCTCGAAACGCTAAAAAAATCCTACATGGTTTTATTGTAGATCAAAATCTTGTTGACAGCTGGAGAATTCACGTTTTACTCAACAAACACATGTTTACTCTAGGATAGATTATATTCTAGTAACCAAATTTTGTCCCCACTATTAATTGCCTCAGATATAATACCGGTAACCTGGTCAGATCATAATATAATGCTTACAAAATTGTCAGGTTTGATTGATCCCTCTGGAAATAGGAGTTGGACACTAAATCCAACATTGTTCAGAGACAAACTATTCACACAGAAATTAACCAATTCTTGGTGACAAATCATAACTCAGTATCTAACCCGAACCATGTATAGGGAGCACTAAAAGCATTCATAAGGGGAATACTAACAAAAATTCACTGCAACTTGTTCAACAACTTAAACAAGAGATTCTAAAACGTCAATCTCTTCAAAAACTAAACCAGGACAATAAAACTCAACTTGTTAAATGCTAAAAAATCCTCTCTTGATAATCTATTACTATTAGAAGCTTCCAGATCACTATGGCTTATCGACACATAATGCTTTATACAAGCAATAAGCCAGATAGAATGTTAGCTAATAAATTTAAAGAAATAACACAAATCCAGAAACCTGATGGGCAAATCTGTAATCACCCTCAAGTTATAGCGGATACTTTCGCTAATTATTATCAAAAGCTTTATACTCTTCCCACTAATAGCAATACAACCCAAACAGACATAGAAAAAGGCTGAATTTTTACAGAATTGCAACTTGCCTAAACTTGATACTGAAGACCTAAACAAATTAAATTCCCATATAACTACCCAAGAAGTGAAACCGGTGATCTGAACCCTAAAAGTCAACAAGGCGCCTGTCTGGATGGATACTCAAGCATTTTTTACAAAACCTTTGTGGATGAAATTAGCCCTATTCTAACCACCATATTTATTCATATTTTTGAAGGAGTTATTCCTCCGGAACTGTTAGAAGCCTGTATTTCAGTATTGTCAAAGCCCGGCAAGAGCAAACATTGCAAAAATGATAGGCCTATTTCTTTAATAATTCTCGATATTAAACTATTTACTAAGATTTTAGCTACTAGGCTGAATAACCTGCTACCTAAACTTATCCATCCAGATCAGGTGGGCTTTATTCCGAATAGGGAGGCCCCTGATAATAAGAAAAATGATTGATTTGATAGACTATTCGTCGAGGCGGGGAATGCCTTTATTCCTTTCACTGGATGCGGAGAAGGCATTCGACCGAGTAAATTGGGGTTATCTAAATTCAGTATTAGAAATAATGTGATTTTCAGGAAATTTTTGTGCTGCAATTTCTTCAATCTATTCTCGCCCATCAGCATTTATGAAAATAGCAGGCTACAAATCTAAACCCATAAGTATTCTTAATGGAACTAGGCAGGGGTGTCCATTGTCTCCACTCTTCTTCGCTCTGTGTATTGAGCCATTAGCGGCCCATATTCAGCAAAATATAAATATTTCAGGAATCAAAATAAACACTCACGCACATAAAATTGGTCTCTTCGCAGATGATGTCATTCTCTCTGTTACTAAGCCCATGATCTCCCTTCCTTTAATATACTCCACTATAAGTAAATTCACTAAAATCTCTGGATACAAAATAAACAATGATAAGTGTGAAGCAATTAGTATAAAATCTCCCACAACATACTAAAAAATTACTGGAACTCAAATTTGATTTGAAAATGGTCAGCTAAGGGCATCATAATCCCTAATAACCTAGGCCTATCATATAAACTTAACTATGTTACCCTGTTTTCACAAATCAAAAAATTGCTGTCCTTATGGAGTAAATCCAACATTTCCTTATATGGTATTGATTGCAGTAAAGATGACAATACTACCTAAGATTCTATACTTGTTTCGGTCACTCCCTGTGAATGTCCCAACCCCAATTTTACAAAAAATCCAAAATGACCTGGTATTTATTTGGAAGGGTCAGAGAGCTAGACTCAACAAAAAGACACTTAATCACCATAGGAAGGGAGGTGGGATGGGACTCCCAGATCTGCATGCCTACTATTATGCCGCCAGAATATCACAATCATCCTTATGGCACAATCAATCAGACAATATCAGATTGAATATGATGATATTTCCCATATATATATATATATATATATATATATATATATATATATATATATATATATATATATATATATATACTGCTTTGGTCAGCTAAAACTGATAGACCACCTACTTGGCGGACATTTATTGCTATTTTGCATACTCTATCATTGTGGGAATTCTTGACAGTTAAATACTCTATAATTCAAATGGGCTCAAGAGCGACTCCCCTAGTGACCTCATCTACTGCGTATGACCACACCCTTCAAGAGAAATGGGCTAACAGAGGTTTATACCGTATTGCAGATACTCTCATAGGCAATCATTTTTCAATCTATAACCAATATGTAGAACTTAATAGTCAGGAGAAATCAAGTTGGTTTCACTATCTCCAACTGAGAGCTAGAGTAGCTGAAGTTATGGGAGCTGGTAAGATATGCATTATTAGATAAATGAGTAACAAAGTCTGTAACAAAAAAAAAAAAAAAAAAAAAAAAAAAAAAAAAAAGAGTGCTTCACCCCTGCAATTATTTAGGAAAAGTCCTCCCTGAATAATACAGGAACGATTTTTAACCATTCATACTTTATCTTTATTGGTTTAACTATTCAATCATACACGTTTAAAAACACTTAAACTCTCTAGATATCTATGCTATATATTGATATCTAGAGAGTTTAAGTGTTTTTAAACGTGTATGATTGAATAGTTAAACCATTAAAGATAAAGTATGAATGGTTAAAAAATCATTCCTGTATTATTCAGTGACAATTTTTTCTAAATATTTGCAGGGGTAAAGCACTCTTTTTGTTACAGACTTTGTAACTCATTTATCTACGAGTCTCCTTAGTGATATATTGCCCCCCTAACAGGTGCTTGTTGATTACAAAAATATTTGGCAGCTATAGGTACTTACCATTAGTACTACTTTACCTACTATCTTCTTAAGATAGGCATTAACGCTTACCCAGAAAACATCTGTTTAACACCGACCCGTACACGAGGTACTATCTCTAACTTATATACACTGTTTAATATCCCTTCCAATTTAATCAAACTACCTTTTATGCAAAAATGGGAATCAGACTTTAATTTTAACTGGTTGGCAGAGAAGTGGTGTGACAGATTGGATCCTCTTTTTCAATTTGCGTGCATTTGAAGGAAAATGTGCGTTCCGATGGTACTTTCACCCTTCCAGAATACATAATAAGGAACACACTAATAACAAATGTTTACGTGGCTGTGATGAAACAGGTACATATCCTCATATGTGGTTGTTTTGCTGTCATGTATCCAATATTTGGACACAGACTTTAGCCCTATTGAGTGAAATTTTAGACAAAAGAATTTGACTCCTACTCAAGCACTTTTACACGAACCAATTCCAGGCCTTAACTCTAAAATTAATAAACTGGTAGCAATTATCTGTACTATTGCTAAATTAAGTATAGCAAGATATTGGAAAACCATAATCCCAACATTCCAAATGATTGAAAATAAGATTACATTTTATTATTAGATGAGTAGTGCTTCTGCAGATATATTAGACATTAAAGATCAGTTCCTCTCCATTTGGGAACCTTGGATCATGTATACTGAGAACAAGAGTAGACAAACTAATGATAATGACAGGTATAAATTGTAAGATCAGTTTGCACTAGAATAGGGTTTTCAAACACTAGTTACACCTAGGCTGGAACCATCCCTCTCGGGTTTTGTTAAAGTATTGATATATATGGTGGCTGGTTAAATGAGAAATGTTTTTTTACAATATACATGGATATCGGTCGCGATTAGTAGAGTGAAAAAAAGACCACTGTAAGATAGATGATCTATAGTGTACAGAATGTATTTTCGACTGTAATGATATGTCTTGAACTTCTGTTGTATAAGATTTTTGGGAAAAAAACAAAAACCTTTTTTTCAATTAAATAGGATCTGTCAGATGGCATAGGTAAGGCGCATTTTATTTGCCAAGCAACACTGTGCACACCTCTGATCTGTCTGACAGCTTTGGCTAAACCACACAAGCTCTGGATTGCACACACCTCTGCTCTGTCAGATGATATGGGAATGGGATGACCTACAAGCATCTCCCACACTACTTTGTATCTTTCCTTAACGGAGCATGCCAGGTCACGAGACCTCCTCCTTTACTACCCTAGCATGTGACGTTACGCCCAGCATTTAACGTAGCAACTGTCATCTTAGGAAGATGGCTGAGGTTGGAGTGATTGACCTGGAAGTCCAGAGATCTGAAGTGTCAGCACTGCTGAAAACCCCACTATGACGGGGAGGTGCACCTGTTCAGCTGGGCGCCAAGAAGGGAAAGAAAGGGAAGCATGGCTGCTATATGTTTGCTTTGTGGGAGCTACTGTGTGACAGGGAAAACATCTGTATCATACCCTGCACAGCTGCAGCACTAACTGGGGAAACCCTTGAACCTACATATCAATTGCAAATTGGGAAAGAGTGCTGGTCAGCCTCTGACAATACCATTCCAAGAATTTCAAACTTCAAACTGTTTGAAAATTACTTACCAAATCGGTGTGCAACACAATATAGACAATATATAAAGCAACTTTGTTATCGCATTAGCAAATGCAAGTACAGATCCTAAGTTGCAGATAACAGATGTCAACTCACATCCTGATTTATAATATTTCTTTTTTTTATTATTATGTTGCATACTTTTTTTTTTTTTTTTTTTAATTAAATGGCTTTGGGCATTATTTTTTAAATGATTTATACATGAATGCTTTTATTTTTGGATATAAATGAGGACTTTTTTTTTTTTATTCTGATTAATTTAAAAATATATTTGTAAACAGTTTTAGAGTGCAGCAAAGGTATTATCTATGATAAATAAGTGGTCAATGTCTTTAGCAGAACATTATGCTTTCTGCATCCACTGATCCTTTATGGCAGCTTACTTGCTGCTGTACTTTATAAAAGGCGCTGGACCCAGGGGTACATCTGATCTTGAAAACACTCCTTTGGGACACTTTCCAATCTCACTCACAGAGATAAAGCACTAGTTGAAATCCACAATAGTTTAGTATGGCAGTAAAAGCCCAAATAATACTGTACTCACAAGATAAGTTACTAGTGTGCAGCCAGTTTATTCCAGGTCGAGTAAACAACTCCTTAATAAAAAAGAGCATTCACTTTTATTTCCCATCGCGTTTCAACAGTGTAACGCCGTCTTTCTCAAGAGCTTGAAATTTTGCTTTCTCTGATGTATGATTCTTGACCCATGCCATTTCACCTATTTGAGGTTGCATTATCAGAGGCAGCTTTTAGTTTTTTTTACATGCATCATGGAGTGTGTTAATTTAGCTTATTCTTTTGTTGACCCTTGTCACTGAAACTGCTCTATGTGATGTGACCCATTACCTATCCTCCATTGTTGTGGTTTCTGTAAGTGTGTTTCTGTGTGGGTGTTCGTGTACGAGAGTGTTTTTGTGAGTGTGTGTGAGAGTGTGTGTGAGTGAGAGAGAGTGAGAGAGAGTGTTTCTGTGAGAAACTATTTCTGTATGTGTGGGTGTATTTCTGCCTGTGTGGGCTTGTTTGTGTGTGTTATTACCTTTACAGCATTTTTAAATTTGACTGCACACATTTTAGTCACCAGAAATTGCAGCTGGTTGTATATTACTTCAGAAATTTTTAGACCTAGGATAAAATTAGGGTTGCAAAGGTTGGTGGTATCATTGCATTGGGTCTTGGGAAAAAAAAGTTTGAAGAGTCCTATTAAACTGGAGATAGTTCAGCTTGCGAAAAATTCATAATTATCTGACTATGCATTTTTAATGGTATATAACAAAATCAGTAATTTTCTGATAACTGTATAACTAATCTGAAAAGTTGTTATTCTAAAAAGGAAATGTTCCTCTGGTTGTAAATATTAAGATTATAACAACCAGCAAGGACGAGTCTATGTAGAAAACTATGATTTCAAATCAAGTCTTACTGACTAGTGATTTAAATCAAACTGACTCTGACACTTAGTAAATATAAAACATAAATAAAAATACAAATAGTTTCTCCCGCCTATAGAGCAGAGGTGGTGTGTGCAACCCAGAGCTACACATTATAACTCATATGTGTACATGAGATAATGGAACAGAATCAATCTAATATAGAGACTAGGTTGCCATGCGAACAATAATTACAGACAGTTACTGCCCCATACTGGCAAAATAAAGGGTAAGGCACCGCTTGAGCTTTCAATGTTCTCCATCTAAATTATTTAAAACATCTGGGTATTGCCGTGCTAGCCTCCTAAAATAACAAAAACAAGACTAAAAACAAGAATAAAAACCATCAGAAGTGGTATGAAAACAAATAAAGCCATTTAGGAGGAGAAGAGGCACCCAATGTCCGACACCTTGATTTTACTGCTCAGTTAACTGCTCTGAGCACTGACTAAGTAAAAAGTTAATTAAAGTGAAGGGAATTCTTAGGGAGTTCTTCCTAAATACATGTTGCTATACCATGCTCGTTTACTGAGACCGCAGTCATTTCTGTGGGAAACCATTTCTGTAAATCTAAACAATTGTAAACATTTTTGTGCCAAATACAAAGTAAAGTATTTTAATCACTTTACTTACCTTTGACTTTTTTATCCAATTTCTTTTGGTTAATTTTGTCTCGGTTTTGTTGTCTGTTCTCTTTTGCATCCTCCAAAGCTTCCTCAGTACCCCATATTTCTAGGGAACGTTTAATTACCTAAGAAAAAAAGAAAAGAAATTTATATATAAAGCGGTACACAACTTTTCTCTCTTTCGGGATTCAGATAGAGCATGTGATTTTAAACAACTTTCTAATTTACTTCTATTATGAATTTCTCTCTCTTCTCTTGGTATCTTTTGTTGAAAAGCAGGGACATAAACTCAGGAATCTGCCCCTGTCTGGAGCACTTCCTGCCATGTAGTGCTCCAGACACCTACCTAGGTATCTCTTCAACACAGAATATCATGGGAACAAAGCAAATTTGATCATGGAAGTAAAGAGGAAACATTTTTAAAATGTTATGCTCTGTCTGAATCACAAAAGAAAGCTTGTGTTTCATATCCCCTTAAAGGAACTTAATAAAATACAATAATCTGGCAGCTGTCAGAGTGTCTAATTTAACAAAAAACTTAGAAATTTAAAGCACCAAAAAATCAATCTTTTTTTTTTTTTATAAAAAGGTTCTTTATTTTGACAAACATCACATTTTCAATGTAAAATCATAATCTCCAAATCAAAAGAGAATGCAAAGCCATTTCTATTAAGAGAAGCATATTGTGCATATAATTTGTTGAAAGACAAAACGCCAATTTGCAATGGTAAAAATGTGTTGACTAATCTCCAGTATTACATTACCAGAGAATGAATATGAAAACAAATATTTGCATATTGAAGATGGGGACAAATAGGAACCCATTGTGCACTGCATCTGGCCAGACTACATGTTTCAGGCATATGCCACTTCATCAGGTTTGTAAAGAAAAAAAAAGGGAAGAGGAAGATCCCCAACAAGCATTCATCCAGTCATTAACTAGTACCTTTATATATAACTTCAGTGCTAAATTCTAATAATACCAGGATATAACAACATCAAAGAGATCAAAGATGTCACATGAGATAAAACCGGACAAACAGGTGCCAGGAAGCCAGTGGCACCTTCAAATTATACCCTGGTGCCCTAGGTTAGAGCCCCCAAAGGAAAGCTCATTTGCAAGTAAGGGAGGATACTGGTCAGATAATAGGCACACCGGAACTCCCTATTACACATAGGATTAGTTACAGATCTGTGAATGTATATTGAGTAAACAATCAGAGCTCTTCGTAATTGTGCTACCAGTTTAATACCCTAATGTGATTGTTATACTTCCTTTTTTTAATTTTAATGTATTGCTTTTAATATATTAAAAGGGATAGTCTACTCTAGAATTTTAATAGTTTAAAAAGATAGATAATCCCTTTATTAGCCATCAACTATTTTTGCATAATTAACACTGTTCTATTAATATACTGTTTACCTGTGTGATTATTTGTATCTAAGTCTCTGCATACTGCCTCCTTATTTCAGTTCTTATGTCAGACTTGCATTTTAGCCAATTGACTCATAAATAACTCCACGGGAGTGAGAACAATGTTATCTATATGGCACACATGAACTAGAGCTGTCTAGCTGAGAAAAAATATAAAAAAGCCTTCAAAACCTTATAAATTAGCATATGAGCCTACCTAGGTTTAGCTTTCAAAGACTACCAAAAGAACAAAGCAAATTTGATGACAAAAGTAAATTGGAAAGTTGTTTAAAATTGCATGCCCTATCTGAATCAGGAGTTATTTTTTGACTAGACTGTCCCTTTAATGGCTCTAATTAATGTGGCTCTAATTAATGTGAGTACATGTAATCACCTGTAAAGGAATTTTTTTTCTTTTGAGGAAATGTTACATATTTGAAGATCTTGTGGAATAAATAAGACATTCATCTTTAAATACCAGAACTATTTTTGTATTTTACTTGTGCACTTGCGTTTTGTTTATTGCATATTATTTGCGTCACACAGGGTGTGGTATATTATATGTTTTTATTTATAAGACACCAATGGGTGCCCCCAACTGCTCCCCGCCAGCCGCACCTAAAATTTAGCCTTGTATGGCTGGATCTTTTGTAGGCCACACAGCTGGTAATTACAAATACAACTTTGTTCAAGCCCACCGTCCAAAACCTCCAGTGAAACCTCCTTACCAATGACATAATACAGGGAGTCAATGTCAAGTGCAATGCTGGCTGGAGCTGTCAGTAACATGGTGGACATAATACAAACAGAGAGAAGCGCACTCTTAGGAATGAACAACCATTTCAATAATGTTAGCCTATTCTATGGCGATTTACCACCTGGGTGCCGCCCCTTCTAAGCCCAGTAATGTTTTACACAGAGTGGAACTATCCTGCAGTATATCAGTCAGATTCCGCTATGAAGGTCAGTCCAGCGCCGATATACCGGGCAATTCTTATCAGAACAAGGAACTCAGCAACCCAAGATGATCGTTTCAGCCTTCATTGTGCATCGTCAGTGAGGTGTAGCCATATTCCTTAAAGCACACTGAGCAAGGAGTCCACGTCTGGGGGCCAAGCAGCGTGGAGTGTGTGAAAATATATGTAGCCCTGTTCTGGAGTGCAGCATCCCTCCCACAGACATTTATAAATAAATAAATATACCCTAAATTTATGTGCTGACATTTTGAACAAATTTGTCAAGCCCTAAGATAATGACCAAACAATTAATTTGTGCAAATTTGTAAAATCACCTGTACCTATCTCTATCTCTTTTCTAATTAAATAATTTTGCAATAATCATCATATAAAAGTCACAATCAAAACAACTGGTTACTATTATAGCGCAAAGTCTCAGCACATGCACATTGCATTGAGCAATTATACTTTTTTTATTGGACTAACTATACATTTATAAGATGATAAGCTTTCGGAAGAAAGTCTTCCTTTTTCAAGTCTGAAGCAATACTGACCAGGTAAGTCTATGCCCACACTTTTGTCATTATTATTCCCCTTTTTTATTTTTGCTTTCCTTTCTCCTTTTTTGACTATCTTATATTCCCCCGTATACCCAATTTCCCATCTTTATTCATATTGACTCTATGTTGATATATAAGTTTAGGTCAGTATATGCTTTGTGTATAACCATATATTTCCCCTGTCTGTTATCTTTTACTGACACTATCTGCCTTTCTCCTAAACCCCATCATGGTTTTTATGACACCCCCTCCTCCCCCTGCATTCAGACCTCTGTAACACTGTTTTTTTCGCCTGTGTTTTAAGATATAATCTGTAAATTGGTCAGTATTGCTTCAGACTTGAAAAAGGAAGACAATTCTTCCGAAAGCTTGTCATCTTATAAATGTATAGTTAGTTTATTTTCTTCTAATGTATAGTTTAGATGTATTCTTCTGCACCTCATTAATACTATAAATATTTTCTAATTCCAGCTAGATTAAGGATTCACAAAATAATGTACAAATTACATTCAAATAATTTCCAAAATGTTGTTTCAGTATATAATACCACCACACCTGCAGTTTTAAGTAAAGCTTCATATCTCCCCAATGTGAATTGTGAGGGTTCTTTCTTAAAATATATTTCAGCACAGGCTCCCGCTTGTCAAGGTCGCAGTCTTTCAGTAGATACTCCTGTTTTGCTTCTGTACGCGTTATAAGCTTATGTTTTTCTTCTGTGTCCCTGAGTGGAGATGAAATGTTCAAGTGACGGTGTATAAATGTTTACATATACTATACTTAAAAGATTTTGTTTTAAAAGATAGATAATCCCTTAATTACCCATTCCCCAGTTTTGCATAACCAACAGTTATAATTATACACATTTTACCTCTGTAATTATCTTGTATCTAAGCCTCTGCAGACTGCCCCCTTATTTCAGTTCTTTTGACAGACATGCAGTTTAGCGAATCAGTGCTCACTCATTGGTAAATTCATGTGCATGAGCTAAATGTTATCTATATGAAACAAACTAATACCCTCTAGTGGTGAAAAACTGTCAAAATGCATTTTGATTAGAGGGGGCCTTCAAGGTCTAAGAAATTAGCATATTAACCTCCTAGGTTTAGCTTTCAACTAAGTATACCCAGAGAATAAAGCAAAATTGGTGATAAAAGTAAATTGGAAAGGTGTTTAAAATTACATGCCCTATTTTAATCATGAAAGTTTATTTTGGACTTGATTGTCCCTTTAACGGTACTTAAAAAAACAACCCTATTAAATAATTTAATGAAGTAAATAAAAAAAAATAAAAAAAAATCAAATGTAGAGTTTACCAGAGATGCTGGTGTGCATACTGCACACAAATATGCAGGAGTTTCACTGATAAACCTATATGCTATACCGTAGTTTAGATCAGTGCAAGAGTTCATCTATAGTTGTCCTTAAAAAGGGCAAAAGTAGAAATAGCCACACTCAAGAGGATTGGGCTTGGAAACCAATGCCAATTTAGTCAACAAAATTATAGTTTAAAAAGCTTTTAAACATTTGACATTCAGATCTTTCGTTATACAGTGTTTACCAGCTGATATATACTATGTATATATAAAAATATAAACTGAATGTTTCTTGTAACAAATATACAGGTAAACTCTTCACTTATACAGTCAATGGGTTTAGCAATTCAAAACGGATGTTTAATATAAATAGTTACACAAACATATAACTACCCTATCTCTACCTGCAGTTGTCACACACGGATAAGTCGAAGTGATTGCTTAAATAGGAATCCATGTATTCTTTGCCACATTCCTCACAAATCAGGTAATCAAATTCCAGAACAGGTCCTGAAATGCATAATAATAAAACTTTACAAAAAATAAATCTATAACCCTATAAGTAGAGTTGCACAGTGGGGCTAAAGGTATACTAATAAACTGTGGACCAATGAAACAGAAATAAAAAAATAAAATATATCAAGTATTTTAATACAGTCTATAAATATAAATGATGGATTATAAAAACTTTAAATACACAAATAGTTTAAATAATATGAAGTTATAGTTACTCCCCTTGTATGGAGACCGCTGCCGTCCCACAGTCTCACCCAAAACCAAAAGATTTATTTGATAAAGGAGGCGCTGGTCAAAAAGGGCTTGAAAGTGCTGGAAACACCTCAGGTACTCTCCAATTGGCCCATGAAGTGTGCAGCTTCTCATCAACACTATGGAGGAACTCACAAAATGCCAATATAGAGAATTACCAAAAAGGAAAGTATTCACAGTATGTATACGATTAGCTAGTTTATTGAAAAACCAGGACTACAGCTCCTTCATATAAAAGTGTATCAATAACAGGCTTTATTATGCTAAACGTGTTTCAGTGGTATTATACCTCCTTCTTCAAGAGCTTAACATTTCAAAAGAGATCTTTCTTACCTAAGATATGGTGAGTCCACGGCATCATCAATTACTAGTGGGAACACCACTCCCAGCCAGCAGGAGGAGGCAAAGAGCACCACAGCAAAGCTGACAAATGTCACTTCCCTTACCTATAACCCCCAGTCATTCTCTTTGCCTTCGGTGAAAGGAGGAGATGAAGTTTTGGTCTGAAGAAGATTTGATTTATTTCACTTCAATCAAGATTTAATTAGTTTGAAAGCCAGAGTAGATTTACGTTGAACTTTTCTCTCAAGTTAGTTTCTTTGGTAGGGCAGTGGTGGCTTTAAAGCAGTTAGGAACTTGTGAGGTGTGCCTTGCTGCAGAAAGCCAGAGTAGGTTTACTCTGATCTTTCTTTTTTCTACAGGTCCATGTGAGGAGTGGCGTCCTCACACTGTGTAGGCTGCCCTCCTGCCGGACGGCTAGATGCAGGTAAGTGCTGTGTCTATGTATGGGGACTTACACTTTTGAGATCAAACTCCAATATTATTTGGGGCAGTATATCCTTGGGAAGGATATTAGAGGCAGGATGCAGGCACTTTCTGATGACCAATAGGGAGACTAGGGGTTAATACTTTTTGAATATAATATCCCTAATTTATTATGGCTCATATTTAAAAGGTTCTTTAGGGGTTAATAAGCCTCTAATTACATATGCCTTTTATATTGATAAGGCTTGCTCATTTTAATTTATTGGGAAGCGTTCTGACTATATACTAGCCTGTTGCTAGTGTCGCTAACGGTGCAGCGCCGTTTAAGAAGAGATGCTGACATGTTCTTTAAAGGGACATTGAACACTAAATACATGCTAGATAGAATGATGCATTCAAAGAAAAGATTAGTCCATGACTAACATGTAGATGTATTTTTTAAAGTTTCATTACAAAATGACAAAATAAGTGTAAAGTTTTAGTGTCTATAAAACACTGGGAGCTGCCATGTTGTAACTTGTGTTACCTTCTCTGCTGTGGCCAATTAGGGATAGTTATACATAGGTCATTAGAGTGTACAGCCAATGGTTGTGCTGGATTTAACAGTGTTCTGCACTTCCATTTCTAGCAGGAACTGAAAAGCTCACAATTACAGAATGGAATTGCAGGCAAAGAGGACAAAATAAATAATGAAAGTATATTGCAGAGTTGTTTTATATATACAATTTATCAATTTATATTACCATCTCAAAGTGTTTAATGTCCCTTTAACTAACTCCTCTCAGCTGACAGAATGTAGCCCGATGTTTGTAAGATGCATGTTTTATTTCTGTGCAGACTCTGTGTTCCCACCTTCTTTCTGATCGGAGAAGCTGCATTTTCGGCTCTCACTGAGGCGTTCTTGCGAACACGCCCTCTTTTTCTTCGGTTAGACCGGAGCGGCTGCATCAGTGCTTAATTTTGTTTGTTAGCCTGTCTCTGTATGTTAAGAGACATCAATCCTAATGGAGTTTTGTTTCTCAAAAGTTTTATGCTTGGATTACTAGCAGAAACGTTATGGTTTCCATAGAAAGAACTTATTCATAAAATATTTTTTTTTTTTTAGAAGGCATAAGTTATAAACACTACATGTATATATAATCATATAAAGCATTATAATTTTGCATTATATTTAAGCAGTTGGACACTGTAGCTTAGAATGTCACTGTATTCATTTGCCTTATAATAAAGTGAGCTTTGATACAATGTTTATGTACTTTAATCCTTAAATTAAGGATTTATTGGATAACAATTTAAAAAAAAAAAAAAAAAAATTATATTTATATATATATATATATATATATATATATATATATATATATATATATATATATATATATATATATATATATATATATATATATATATATATATATATATATACACACACACACACATATATACATACACACACACACTTTCAAATATTAACAGACATTAAAAAGAAAATACGGCTCATTGGTTGGCTCCTAGAATAAATTTGTTAAGCCCTGACTTACCTTTTCTGCATGTGCCTTTACACTGTACCGCACTGGAGTTCAGGAAGTGGTAAGAAATTGAAAAGAGAGGAACATAGTAAATATTTACACTGTGATAGAATGGAACAGTGACACCTGCAGGTAGAAATTTAAAGTGTAGGCAATTTATTTTTTTTACTGTCACGGACGGTCTTTCTGCAGACACACTACAGTTTCTGCGATGAGATCGCACACTGTTCTGCCTTGGGGCACAGGGGTAGGAGAACCTAGGGATACCTTTCTCCCATCCTTTAAAGGATTTTCCTGTTGCCGATGCCATTAAAATGCACGGTGCCTTAAGTAGAAGGGAGTTTTTCTACTATGACTCAGAACTTTGATCCCTATGGAGGGTGGCTGCTTCTTTGCGGATCCATGGCTAAGAAGCTGGAGGTTTAATTGTTCATTTAGAGCTATGTCTTGTCTTTTTAGACTTGCTGTACTAGCAGCTGGGCATTGAGGCTAAAATCTTGGTCAGCTGAGTCTAGGCTTTATAGTTCTGCAGTTGCAGGTTCAATATTTTATATGTTTCCTCCAAATCCACACTTCTGGCGTCTCCTTTTAAGGATGAGACCTTGTTTGAACTTGGTCTAGCAGAATTATCCTCCGACTCTACGGGTAAAGAAAGATCTTTCTACCACACATCGAGAGTAAGACTAAAGGAAAGTTTTCCTTTTTCTCTTCTGCAGGGTCCGTCATGCCTTTTTGAGTCCAGTCTAAGATTTCCTCCCATAGAGTATCTGCAATCCAGGTATGATGAGACATTCCCTGAACTGGGTTCAGGGCCTTCCTCTTTGGGAGTGATAGTTCCAGTCCCAGTTTGGGAACGGGATCTAGGTATTTTCCTCCAGTAACTCAGGTTCTGACCTTCAAAGTAGTATCCTTTCTCATTTGGTTCAAGAGGGCCTGTTCATATCGAACATCGATCTGAAGGATTTATTGTTCCCTTGATTCGGGATCTTCTCAAGTGTCTGATTTTCGTCACCCTAGACAGACTTTTAGGCCTTGGGGTATTGAAAGGGTGTTTTTCTGGACAATATATGGTTCAGGTGTCATCCTTCCTTTGAGCAAACTCTTTCCAACTTTCCAATGGATGGGAAATTAATCTGGAGAAGGGTCCCTTGTCCCATCTTTAAGGGTGATTTATTTGGGTCTTCTGCCACAATACCCTGAATGCACCCAATTCTGTCTGATCTTGGAAGTTAAGCAGGGCCAGGCCTGGTCAGTACCTGGATGGGAGACCAACTGGGAACACCAGGTGCAGTAGGCTTAGACCTTAATAAATTCTCTATCTAGGAGAAGATGTCGAACAGAGGTCAGATAATCAAGGATTTATTCCTTTTCCTCTCTCTGCAGTTTACTGTCCGGTTAACAGCAAGCTCTAGTGGCCCGCTTGTTAACTTAACCATCTTGCAACCAGGAGGTTGGGAGTTTGGATCTAGCTGCAATAGATTTTCTTTCACTTTTCAGTGACTATGTATGGAGGGAATTGGTCTGATGGTTTCCATGGACATCATTTCCTTTGCTATTTTCCATAAAATGGAGAAAATTCGGATCTGTCTCAGAGGATAGATCTAGATCAGTCGATAAGAGACTCTCTCCCGTAGTGTTTTTTTTTAGGAGTATCTATCTCAGGGTGCGTGCTTCTGGAGACATTCCTGGGTGATGTGACTACGGACGCCAACCTGCTGGGCAGGTAAACTGTCTGGGTCTTGTTTAAGGTGCAGGGACTCGGAAGTGCCTACTCTCCTCTAACATCTCCAGGGAGGAACTCGGGGTTCCTTAGTCATGTAGGTGGTGACTTGGATTGTTTAGTGGGCTGATGCTCACAATTGTTGTCTGTCATCCACTTTCCAGAGGTGGACAACAATTGGGAATCGGCATTCTGAACAGAGGTTTTATCCTGGGGAGTGGGCTCTCCATCTAGGGGTGTTGTCTAGGTAACCCTCAAATGGGGGCTTCTGGAGTTGGCTTCTGAGGGCATTTAGGCAGAACGCCAAGCTTCCAAGGTACGGTTCATGGTTGAGTGATCCTCAGACAGCCCTGATAGATGCTCTGGCATTTTTCTTGGGATTCAGGTCTTCCATACCGGTTTTCTCCGTTTGCTCTCCTTCCACGAGTCATTGCTCGTATCCAACAGGAGAGAGCGGCGGTTATTCTAACAGCCCCTGCGTGGCCTCGCAGGATCTGGTATGCAGACCTAGTGGATAGGTCATCTCTCCACCTTGGAGGCTGCCTCTGAGGAAGGACCTTCTGATTTAGGGTCCCTTCCTTCATCCAAATCTCATTCCTCTGAAGCTGACTGCTTGGAGAATGAACGCTTAATTTTTGTCTGAGCATGGATTTTTCTGAGTCGGTCATTGAGACCATGACTTGGGCTTGCAGGCCAGTTACTGGAAAGATTTGCCAGAAGATATTGAGTAAATATCTTTAGTGGTGTGAATCCAAGGGTTACTCTTGGAGTAGGGTCAGGATTCCTAGGATTTTGTCTTTTCTCCAGGAAGCTCTGGAGAAGGGTTTGTCAGTGAGTACTCTGAGGAGTCAGATTTCTACATGATCTATTTTGCTACATAAGCACCTGGCAGACGTGCAATCTTTTTGTCAGGTCTTGGTCAGAATCTGGCCTGTGTTTAAGTTTGTTGCTCCTTGGAGCCTTAACTTTGTTCTTAAGTTTTGCAGCAGACTCCGTTTGAGTCTTTACATTCCATAGATATTAAGTTGTTATTAAGTGGTTTCGGACAGAAATTTTAAATCAGTAAATTGTTGTTCCTTCTCTATGTCCTAGTTCTTCTCATAAAGAATGTTGTTGCACAACTTGGATATTGTGCGTGTTTTAGGATTTTCGCCAGTCTTCTGCCCTGTTTGTTTCCCTGGGATACATAAAGGGTCTACTATTTCTCTCTCTCTCTGGTTGAGAAGTACATTTTGTTTTGCTATGAGACTGCGGGTCAGCAGCCTCCTGAATTACGGTTCATTCCATGAGAGCTGTCTCCTCTTTTTGGGCTTTAAAAAATGAAGCTTCTGTGGAACAGATTTGCAAGGTTGCAACTTGGTCTTCTCTGCATACTTTTTCCAAATTACTTTTGCCTCGGCTGAGGTTTCTTTTGGGAGAAAGGTTCTTCAAGCGGTGGTGCCTTTTGTTTAGGTTACCTGTCTTGTCCCTCCGTAATCATGTGTCCTCTAGCTTGGGTATTGGTTCCCCCTAGTAATTGATGATGCCGTGGACTCACCATATCTTAAGAAAGAAAACATAATTTATGCTTACCTTATTTATTTCCGGATATGGTGAGTCCACGGCCCCGCCCTTTATTTTAAGACAGTTATTTGTTACTAACACCTCAGGCACCTCTACCCCTTTGTGTTATCTTCTTTTTCCATTTCCCTTCGGCTGAATGACTGGGGGTTATGGGTAAGGGAAGTGACATTTGGCAGCTTTGCTGTGGTGCTCTTTGCCTCCTCCTGCTGGCCGGCACTGGTGTTCCCACTAGCAATTGATGATGCAGTGGACTCACCAAATCCAGAAATAAATTTATCAGGTAAGCATAAATTATGTGTTTTTTTTTTAAATGCTATGCTCTTGAAAAATGTGTGGTAATACCACTGAAACATATTGAGCATAATAAAACCTGTTATTGCTACACTTTTATATGAAGAAGCTGTATTCCTGTGTCTTCAATAAACTAGCTGATCGTATACATCCTGTGAGTAATTTCCTTTTTGGTAATTCTCTATATTGGCATTTTGTGAGTTCCTCCATAGTGTTGATGAGAAGCCGCATACTTCATGGGAAAATTGGAGAGTACCTGAGGTGCTTCCAGCATTTTCAAATCCCTTTAGACCAGCGCCTTTTTTATCAAATACAAATAACATATAAATGAGTATTGCCGTTTTCAAAACGGCATAACTATTTTTATATAGTATCACAACTTAAAGAGACACATTTATTGTCTTTCATGATTCAAACAGAACATACAATTTTAAACAACCTTCCAGTTTACCTCTATTATCAAATTAACTTCCGTCTATTGGTATCATTTGTTGAAGGAGCAGCACTACTTCTACTAAGAGCTAGCTGAACACATTGGGTGAGCCAATGAAAGACATACAATCAGCAGCTAGCTCCCAGTAATGCACTGCTGATCCTGAATCTACTTATGTATGCTTTTTTTCAACAAAGGATACCAAGAGAATATAGCAAACTTGATAACAGAAGTAAATTGAAAGTTGTGCAAAATTGCATATTTTATCTAAATCATGAAAGAAAATATAGGTTGCATGTCTCTTTAATGGCATTTTCAGTTGCTATTAATAGAGCCTCGCTTTTCCATATTTGTGGTTACAGAGAATGTTTAAACTTTAAGGCAACACTAATAAAAGCACATCTGGAAATAATCACTTCATGACAGATCTGGCAGAGAAGAAATATATTTTTAATTTTAGTGTTAAAAAATAATAATAAAAAAAAAATGAATATAGTATCTTCTTAGACCATATAAAGGGTTAACCAGTTTGCTGCTCTACTAGCAGGTGAGTATTTTAATATTGTGTTACTTGACAGAGAAATGTTGCATGTATCGCTGGCATGTAAGGGGTTAAATAATGTCCTGCAACACTAGCAGCCATGGGGTAAATCAATACTGTCACGTTATTTGAAATCAAGAAGTTAACTAACACTGTTACATAAAGTCAGGCTTGGAGCCTTGTGGCGCCGGATTTCCCGCACAACTATTTGCTAAAAGGTGGAAATGTCACCTCTCAAGCAAAACAGCGTTCTGCCGTGGGCTGCCTGAGCGGCTCAGTGCGGTGAACGCTTAAACAAATAAAAGGAGCTTTCAGCATGAAGTATTTTATACTTCATAAATGAAAGTCCCCTTTATTTGTTCCAATGGTCAATCCAAGCATTTCACAAACACTAGGACTGACTTTCACTTTAAGGGTGTTACTTGTATGCAACACATTAAAGGAACATGAAACCCAATTTTTTTCTTTCATGATTTAGATAGCGCATGCAATTTGAAACTACTTTCTAATTTACTTCTGTTATCTAATTTGCTTCATTCTCTTGATATATTTTGCTGAAAAGCATATTTAGCTAGGCTCAGTAGCTGCTGATTGGTGGCTGCACATAGATGCCTAGTGTGATTGGCTCACCCATGTGCATTGCTATTTCTTCAACAAAGGAAATCTACAGAATGATGCAAATTAGATAAAAGAAGTAAATTGGAATGTTGTTTAAAATTGTATTCGCTATCTGAATCATGAAAGAAAAGTTTTGGGTTTAGTGTCCCTTTAAAGTGAATGTAAATTTTAATGAATAAGTGCCCGTTTTTTAAAAATACTATTAAAAACAGGGGCACTTTCATTCATTAAACTTAACATTGAAGCGGTTTTTTTTTTTCTTTAAATACTTACCTTTTTCTTTAGGAAACCCAGACCGGTGATCCTCCGCCCGCTTCTTCTGCTGTACTTAGCATATTGATGAGAAATCCGTCTTCCTCCAATCGTTGCGTGAACTCACAGGCTGAACATCTTGGGGTGCACGGAACAATTGGAGGAAGCCGGTTTCGTCATTGCAGTTCTACGTACAGCAGGAGAAGGATCACCGGTCTGGTTTTCCTAAAGAAAAAGTTAAGTATTTAAAAAAACAAAAACAAAACTTCAATTAAAAGTTTCAAAGGGACACTGAACACAATTTTTTTCTTTCGTGATTCAGATAGAGCATGAAATTTTAAGCAACTTTCTAATTTACTCCTATTAGCAAATTTTCTTCATTATCTTTGTATCTTTATTTGAAATGCATGAATACAAGTTTAGATGCTGGCCCATTTTTTGTGAACAACCTGGGTTGTTCTTGCTGATTGGTGAAAAAAAAGCTTAGATGCCTTCTTTTTCAAATAAAGATGGCAAGAGAACGAAGAAAAATTGATAGTAGGAGTAAATTAGAAAGTTGCTTAAATTTGCATGTTCTATCTGAATCACGAATGAATGAAAGTGCCCTTGTTTTTAATAGTATATTTAAAAAAACGGGCATTTGTTTATTAAAATTTACATTCACTTTAATTACGGTTGTATTACTTGCATTAAAGGGGTTAATCACTGTTGAATTACAAATGTGGGTGTGTGCTACCAGTGACACACAGTGATATAACCTCTTGGATGCCATTAACACATATTCAACAATGATTCAACCCTCTTGACTGCCCAAACACACTAGCAGTAATAACATATATAGTAGTGATTTAACGCCTTGATTACCTTGAGTCTGACATTCTCACCTGTGTATAGTACATTTCTCTGAAAAAAGCACCTTGCACAAAAACTAAAGGGAAGGAGGGTAAGAGAAAAAAATAACTTCCTTCCTAGAACAATGGTTTTACGAGATATCAGTGCCCATTTTTTGTCATAGTGCCCAGTATGTCATTTTTACTTTTAAAATTGTAGTGCATCCAGAGAAGCTGGAATGCAGAACCCTGACCCTCTTACATGCTGCACAGTGATTGGGTGATATGTGCAAGAGCTCAATTGTATCTATCCCTCAATGGCCACAGCAAAGGGTTTTGAAGGGGTGTATCCTGAGACTGAAAACAATGAAACTTTTTCTAGCAAAATAACAGTTTTAAATTATTAAAATAAACAAAAAAAGTTAACAGCAGTGAATTATATAAAATATCTGATGCCTAAATAAAAAAAAAAAGGTAACAATCAAAACTTATGTTATTTAAAAGAAAAAAAAAATGAAAATGTTAAATTGACAACACCTGGTTGATGGATTACATTTTCAACACTCTTCTCTTCTGCTTCCTCTTCTTCTATAAAGAATCCTCCTCCTGAATCCACCACCTTTGCATGCGCTTTTATTGCAGAAATCCCTATCAAAGAAACAATAACCCAGTTCAGTATATGCCGATAACATAGAATCGACAGCAATATATTTACTACACAAACAGGACTGTTAATTGATCATTAGGGAAAATGTATCCTACAAACATTTAAAATGTGTATAGCAACACTAACACCAAAACCTAACCACTGTATTTACCTTCGCCAGTGGGGTAGGGTCTGCTGGCCAGTCTTGCCTGTCTGAGCATCAATGCCCTTTGTCGGTTGCGCTCTATTTTGGCTCTGACAGCCGCCGGCAGTACTTTTTCTTCCTCCGTGGGAGCATCTACAACTGGCGGCTCAGATTCCATTTTCACATGAATTCTTAAAACTTCTCACTTCACAAGAGAGACACCCTTCT